>NW_023641946.1:0-10191 GCF_015228065.2 Penaeus monodon
TGCCCTCTACCCTGGGACCCTCAAGGGTAGCCCTCGTCCGGCTCCCCAAAGATCATTGGGACCTCAAAGCCCCCCCAACCGCGGCAAGGCGGTTTTTCCGTTAGGGGGGGGGTGGCGCACTGGAGCGCCGTAACCTGAACGGAAGTGCACCGACGAGTGCGTGGCAAGCCACGTGGAAAAGCAAGGTCATAGGTCTCCATGAAGGAGACCTAATTTTATTTAAATTTCTGTAGTTTGTTTCAGGTTTAGGTATGTCAGAGCAGACGGGTCGTCTGCTTGATAGGGGGAGATCGTGCTACGCCAGTGGGTTCTTTGTCTCTGTGCGAAAACCATGTGTTAACATGAAAAGGATGACCTGGGCATGTGTTAAACATGAAGGGACCTGGGCAAAACATGACGCAACGGGGCTGGGGAGCGGAGGAACAAGCCAAGAGAGGGGGACAGGAGTTGGGTGCTGCTCCTGTGAAGAACCTCGTGTGTGCCCTTGTGACCTGATAAACTTTGTGTTTGCCCGGGTTATAAGCTGTATCGGGCAGTGTGAATGTGGTTTTTTCCCCCCTGTATTGTGGCCTATAGAAAAGGGGACGGGAAAAATAACTTGTGTAAATAAAGGAAAGACGGTCATTTTGTGTTTTATTTCGTGCCCTGCCTCGCCAACCCTGGCGTTTTCCCCCTCATGTTGTTCGGGGGGAACCGCTGGTGCTCATTTGCCCTCTTGGAGCTGTTCAGTGTTCAGGGACCCTGTGGATAGGACGCCGTCTGCCTAGCCTGCTTTGTGTTGGTGGGGCAGAGAGATGGGGGCGGTCAGCATAAAAAAATATATATGATTGCATTAACCTTGCATACATTAGCATTACACATACACTTATTTTATAAAATGTATTACAAAGACAAGCTGCATACAGATGCATAAAGTACACGTTTATATATATACTTATTACAAATTACTTCTTACATTTTATCCGAAAAATCAGAATTCACTCGGGACATGTGTAAACAGATGGTCTTCAACGATTTCTTGAGTGATAATAGTGGTGGAGCATCGAGATACGAGTGCAGATTATTCCATACATTTATACCATGATACAAAAATTAATTATTTGATTGGTTGAGCCTACAGTTGATGCTTTAATAGTGAGTTTGATCGCAGAGGATATCTTAAATATATCTGTAACGGAATAAGTTTTGTAGATATTGATACATTTAAAGATGAAGAGAGCACAGATGTAATTGTATTGTAGCGATATGCAAGCAAGATTTTACCGTCGATCCTTGGTACAAGGTCTAACTGCCACCACCTAGTTAATTCGTCCAGGAACGCGAGGTATTATGTTCTTAAAAAGGGAAAGGGGGCCCGTGTTGAAGGGTGTGCATAAAGTGATGGGAAAGCAAGTGTAAGTGTATAGAAGTTACCAAGCTCCAAGGATCAACACTGGTTAGCGTGGTTACGTCCGAGATGGAGTGCTTTGTCGACCTGAAGTCGATAGAAATCAGTTTTAAGGATTTGAAACTCGTGCAGTTTAAATAATCTATGGGTTATATGCCCAGTTCAAACCGGGGCGGGGGGGGCTCTCTTTGTGTTGCCTTAAATTCTCCCTAATTCTTTACATTCTATATAAAGGCAGAGTGAGGCAGGCATACGGGCGTTTCCAAAATTAACTTTGGTTAAAAAGACAAACGGGTTAATTAGCCCAAATGGAGGGGAGGGCATGATGGGGTCTAAAAAGTATTCAATTTAAATTTTTACAAAAAGTTTTATTTATTTAACACGTTGAAAAAAACAGGTAAAATTACATTTAAAAACACTAAAAATGTGATAAGAATTAAGACAAAAACATTAAAAATGCGAGTTAAAAAACAATTCAAGAGATAAAAAAAAAACGTAAAGAGAGAGCACATCACCCCATCAAGATTTCAGAGAAAAAAAAGGTTAAAATGCCACCTTACCGCGTACTCTTACGACCCGGAAACCCCTCACGACTGCAGCCCCACGACCAAAAATGCTCTCCCCTGCCTGACTGGCTGCCCGGCCTATATATTTTACACCTCCCCACAAGTAAAATGATAATAGAGGGGAATCTCGGGTCAGCCCAGGTGAAGGTGGCATTCCTCTCAAAAAAAGGCGGTGTGTCTTTCCCCTTTCCGAAATTAAAGATTTTTTACTTCTTTTAAAAGGCCAAATTGTAAAGCCTGCCATAAAAAAATAATGTAGGGTTTTGTTAAAAATGACATGATAAAAAGAAAAAAAACCCATACTATATAGCCCCAGGACACCATAATGTGCTCTCCAATACAGATGGATAAAAAAGAAAAACGTGGATAGAATTTTTAATCAAAATATTAAAAGACAAGAAAATGTTTCATAAAAAAAATAGCAAAGCCGATCATAAAAATATCTCTCGCCCCCATTTCTTGGACCCGTATACAGTCAAATTGACGGCCACATGTTTGCAAAGCGGAAGGGGTAACTCTTTTCCCTTTTTATTCTTCCGTCTGATGGGTCGAGATTCACTACAGTATCTCTAAGCTTCAATAGTTTCATTGTAGTCGTATTTGCCTAATCCAGTTTGTTGGGATTACTCGTTTTTGAGCAGTTATCAGAGGTTTTATTATGGTTTCCACTGACAGACCCCCCGTGTTATATGTGGATAAATTAACGAAAAATAGATGCAATTACGGGCGTTCACAGTGAGAAAATCATGCGTATGGTAAAAAGATACCACAAAATAATACCTTTTTTTTTTTTTTTTTTTTTTTGACGAATATTTTTTCTTTATGACTCTTCCACGAGAGTTTATCGTCAATAATTACAAGAAATTTTGTTTCGGTTTTCCTTGACAAAGGTTTACATTTTAACATTACCGGCAAAAGTCGGGGAAGTTTCTTATTACGAATTAAAATAATATAATGGGATTTAACAGTGTTTAGCGTCAGTTGTTTGAAGAAATCCAATTACTGATAGTGGTAAGTTCTCTATTGGTTTAAATTTAAAATATGATGAATTTCATATACGAGGATGCCTTCACAAAAAACATAAAGCCTCGACCCTAACAGGACCCTTGAGGTAAAAACCATGAGATAATGGGAAGGCAATATGGAGTTGGATCCATTATATGAAAAAAAAAAAGATTTCTATTTGGGCAGATATGAATGAAACAAGCGGTTAGCAGAGCCCCTGGACACCATAATCAATGATTAAACCTTTGCCAAACGTCTGAATCTAGACATGCAGCAATAGTGAATTCATTGTTATCAAAGGCTTTGTAAGATAGGTTTATAACAGACTTTTTTTGTTGATTTATTCTTGTAAATCCAAATTGGCAATGGGGACAGAAATTGTTATGTATGAGATCTTTTTCCAGTCTGATATTTTTTTTTTCCAGAATTTTACTATTAGGGGGCTGAACGATACTGGTCTGTAGTTGCACACTCCTTTTACCCCTAGGATTGTTATGTTGCAAACCCGATTTGTAAAACTGGAGTAACCTTTGCTTTTCTTGGGGTTTTATCTAGGTGTACATACCGTAGTAAGTAAAGTGTTGAACAAGTGGAGCAGGAAACGGGAAAATGGGCAGGCATAGTGGTTTTGATTATTGATGCTGTGATGCCATCTTAGCAGGGGGTAGAGTTGGTTTCTCGATTCACTACCTCAGAGTTCGGATTCGGTTATGGATTTAAGGGTTTTAGATTTGTTTTTCTGCGTAGGCCCCATGAAAATTCATAAAACTATGGGAATGGATGAGGGGACATTGTTAATTAAGTTATGTGCAAGATTAACGAAACAATTTATTGATAAAGTGAGAAATTGAGTAGAATCTCGAGACTGACTTCCCTCAGCTTTTTATCGTTTGATTCTGAGGTGTATTTTTTCTGTTCAGAATTGAAACTGATGACCTTCCATGTGTTCCTGCAGTTATTTGAGTTGGTCTTTAATTTTTCGTATAGTATTGCTGCGGGCAGAGCGAATCACTTTAGTGAGTGATTTTCACGCTCGCCTGAAAAATGATCTCCATATGTAATCGGTCGTTTTGCATATAGGCGCTGGGCCGTTCTTCTCACTTAATTTTTGGGTTTTATTAATTTAGATTAGTGATAGGTTATCGTAAACAATATGAGGGTCATAGGAAACCGGAAACTAAAAAAGCCAGCATACATCACTCAAGTTTGGGTCAGGATTCGGGTTCGTGGGTATCGAGGGGCCAGGTAGGGTATTAGGGTATTTAAAGATCTCATATCTTAATGCGAGCATCACTGGATTTTAAGTTATTTTTAGAGAGGGGGGGATGGACACAAAGTTCCAGTTAGTTTTCGGACGTGTGGGACAGGTAGAACAACCCAGTTCTAGAACTTACTGACAAGGGGGTTAATGGTAATGGTTAAAAAAAAAAAAATGCGCTAGGACATCTAAAGTCATGTACCCACTATAGGAAGGTACAGTGAAGGGTTAGTGGATTTAGTAGATTATTTGCTATGTCAACTATCAGAATATTGAGAAGGTAAAAAGGTGGGTAAAGGAGTTCGTGAGTGAAGGGTTAAGTAGGGTTTGGTAAGGGGTTAGATTAAGTGAAGGATATATAGGGCGTATGAGGAAGAACAGGTTGTCAGTTCAGAAAGTGGGGAGATTCTGTAAGGATGTCTGATAGGTTGGGAGGTCAATGAAGGAAAGATACGGTGAGGGAAAGCAGAGTTACAGGCTGCATCAAAGAGTGGAAAGGACAACAAAAAAGTGTGGAACTGGGAAAGGGGAACATTACATAGGAACATAAGGGTGGGGTCAGGGAAAGGACATTAGATAGAAGTGTGTTGGCCCGGGTGTGGCCAATACGTAAAAACCAGCGAGAGCCATCTCCAGCATCTGTTTTCCAAAGATGTGGAGCTGACCCCGGAGATTGATAGTTTTACAGTAGTAATTCATTAGTGCAGAGGGCCTGATGAAAAGATTGCCATCGGTTATACAAGCTCTTAGAGTGGGGGTAATAATCCGTGGCTGTAATGCGTGAGAAACATGGGTTTGGGTGATGTAGATATAGCGGTATAGCGTGCTAGGTGTCTGCCTGTTCATTGCCCGGGATTCCAACATGGCTGGGTGCCCCAAAAAAATCTTGATAGTTTTATGGCATGTGGATAGATAGAAAAGGGGCCCGTTCTGGATCTTACAAACAAGGGGTTGGTCGAGTGTATGATTTTACGTGAGTTAATGAGTTACAAGAGTCACAAGCAGCTAGTTGAGGAAGGGTACCCGCTTTATTGAACTTCAAGTAGGGGAGGAAAGAGCTTCTCGCCAATGAAAAGGAAAATTTCCTGACGTCTATAGTTGAAAATAGTAGGAAAGGATAGAGAGGAAGATGGAAAGTGTTAGAGCATAATTTGTAGTAAGTACCGTCAGGGCCTTTCATGAATGTTGCGGCATGACTAAGGCAGCATTGAGTCCAGAGGAAAAAAAAGGAAGTATTATAGGACTCAGCAAAGGTTAGGGTGAAGAGGGGGACTGCAAATCCCTGATGGTCTTTATAGAAGAGAAGGGTGGGGGGAAAGGTGAGAACCACTACGGGACCTGCTAAAAATAGTCACCTACATCATTAGCGATTTGGAGAGCATGAGATGAGGTATCTCAAATTTAGGGGAGGATGGGGGCTGGATGGGGGGATGTTTGCCTGATAATCTATGGATCCGGCACCTAACAAGTTGAGATAGATGTAGATGTAATTGAGGAAATATAATTTTGCCAGTTATTGTTTTGCTGTTTACTGAAATAGGCAGATGCTCTTTAAAGGACATAAGGCTGATAGTTAGTTTGGGGTGCCTCGTCGGTAGCGGTAACTGTTCCAGGCTGCATGCTTTAAGCGAATTTCTTTACTGCAATCGGAATTGCACCAAGGAACACATTTAGAGGTATAAGATTTGGGATTCAAGGAATGGTACATAGGCAGCTCTTAGACTCGTTTGTTGTGAAAAAATTGTATATCTGAAATGGATGGGAGTAGGAATGGCAGAAAAGTGGAGTGAAAGTACACCAGTCACCTCTATCAAAAGCACCGAGTGGGAGTAAGAAGTGGACATGTGAATAGGAGAAGGAGAACTGGAAAGTGGTCCATAGGGAAAATGTCTAAAAAGGGCCAATGGAAATCTAAATTTGAAGAAAAAGGGGCATAGAGAGAGATCAATGCATGAAAAAGATTGCTTTGCATATTTCAAAGTGTGTGGGGCGATCTGAATTAATAATAAGGTCAGTTGTGGAGAGGAAGCTTCTAGATATCGGCCAATGGAATGATAGAACCCACCCCAAGGGGGTATGGCCAGCAGTTGGATCCCACTATGAGGAAAGGGTGGCTGGAGTTGGGAAATTAGTTTTTCCAAAGCCAAAAAAAAGTCAAGGGTGGGAAGGGAGAAGTAGATTTGAATAAGTGTGATCTAACAGGGGAAGAAAGAGGGAAAGTAATTTGCACGGACAATGGTTTGGAAGGGGAGGTAAAATATAAGTGTTTCTGATGGATAAGTATTAGAGAGACATAAAAGGGAAAAAAAAGGGAACAAAAATAGTAGCTGGGGAATTGGTAAAAGCAGGATGTGTAAGAAAAAGGGTCTTTTGGACACAATAATGGAGTGTTATAGGAAGAAAGGATTATAACAAAGGTCAGGTCTATGAGAAACAAAAAAACCACGGAATATTCAAATGTAGGAGAGCTATACTTTAATGATCTAGAGTGTAAACGGTTACAGTGCGTGTTGGAGAATTACAGGGGGAAGGAGCTAGGGGATGAGGTAAGGAATGAGATGGGAAAGGTGGTGTTGTATCAAGGGAGGGTTATCAGGAGGTGGATCTGAGGGAAGGGCATATTTGTGACTCAAGGGGATTCAGTGTGTATCCAGATGGAGTGGAAGAGATAGAGGGGAGCAGGAGCTAGGAGGGATGGGTTTGTATTGGGAAGGGGTGGTAGGGGGAATATAAAAGAAACCCCTTTGATGTGGAGAAGTGGGAATTGTGGAATTTGAGGTGGATAAAGGGTTTCGGTGTCAGTTTGGGACCAAGTAAAATAATTTTGAATATCTTCAAGAGTTTCTTTTAAAGGAGTTGGTTGGGGGAATTTTGTGAGACAAAGGTTTCTTACAAGGGGGGGAAGAGGAGACTGGTTTTCTCAGTAAAGGCAAAGGTAGGTGAGGTGAGTGTGTTGGTAGGAAAAGGGATGGAATGTTATCTGTCTGCTGCGGATTGTAAAAGGGGGGAGAAGGGAAGAGTTGGGGGCTGCAGTAGGGGATTGGAGTTTCTGGACTTAGAAGGGGCAAAAATTAATCTGACTGGGGAATGTAGGAGGTAGAAGTGAGGAAGTAAGAGTAGGAGAGATAGGCATAGGGGAAGGGTTAAAAAGTCTTGAGAGGAAGCAACGTTACTAGAGTGGAGAAAGGGAGAAGGGAAAAAAACTTGTTGAAGTTCCCTGTCTTGCTTCACGGAGAGTGAATCCAAGTTTTTAATCTGAGAGTTGCCACCCCCGGGGACTAAAAAATTGTGGGGTTGGGCAGCCCCAAAAAAATACTTTTGGGGGGCTCCCCACATTGGCACGTACTTTGGTCGAGATGATCGTTAACCCCAAAGGGGCATTTGGGCTGTGAAAGGGGCAATTTTGGGGTAGGATGTCCTAAAACCCCAAAACTTTTTGCCACTGACAGGAGGAATTTGATATGGTCGAACGGGTTAGGGTTTCCACCAATTTTTTTAAAGGGGAAAAGGTCATGTCTATGGAGATTAATTTTGTAATTTTTTGGGGGGTTTTCTTACAATGACTCGGGGTCTTCCCCACAATCTGACCAATTTTTGTTTAATAGCGAAGTTTACGGGGAGAAAAGATACAGTTCCGGTGAAAAATATTGAGGGGTTTGGGGAAGGGTTTTGCAGGAATGGGGTTACCAGAGAAATCAGTTAGAATTTAAGCTATAGCTTGATTTTAAAATGTGGGGCGAGATGGGAAACACGGGTCCTACAAAAGGACTTGGGGCCCACTGGTTTTTTGGACATTGCGGGGAAGAGAAGTGTTGCAGATAGGGGAAAACTTGGGGAAGGGGTCACGGAAAAAACGGTCCCCCTTTGGCTGGGCTAAAAAAGAGTAATTAAAAAATTTTGTAAGATGGGGATAGGACGGGCGTGTGGGAAAAGGGGTTTTGTTTGGGGAGGTAGTGTTTTGGGGGAGGTGGGGGCAATTTGGGGTGTAAAGTAATAAAAAGAGAGGTGGGGTAGTTGATGAAGGCGTATAGAGGGGATGAAGTTTGAGCATGTTTTGGAGGAGGAAAATTTTTTCCGGAGATAGGGTATTGATTTGGGTGGGTGATGTACTAGTAGGTATTGAGTAGGGGGTAGTGGGGGGCGTGTTTGGACCGTGGGGCAAAGGAGAACCGGGGGGCGGGGAAGGGAGAGTTTGAAATGGTGGGGGGTATTTTTATAAGGGGGGAAGCATCAAAAACCCTAAAAGGGTATATCTTCATTATTGGCCATGGTAAGCTGGGGTATGTTGGGGAGGGGAAAAGTCCACCCCTTTTGGGGGCCCTTTAGGGGGGAAGGGCTAACAACTAAAACAGGGGGTAAACCCTCCATGGCTCCCCAAGCCGTCCAGGCGATACAAAGTCAGCCTTTCATCCTTTCAGGGACGCCTCTCCACCTTAAATAGGGTGTAGAAGGGGGCCCGGGAGGGACGGAAACGAAAAAAAGGAGGGGAAAAGGCCATGCAAGATTGATGAGTAGGGTGAGGCCCAAGGAAGGGGAATCCCGTCCTCGCCGACTAAGCCCCACGACAACAACGGGCAGGGATTGGGGGGGGGTCTTAGTACAGTGTAAAAACATAAATTAAAGGACTTTATTTAAGCGTCACGCTCCGAACTGAGAAATCGTTTAAAAAATATGTAGCAGTTAAAATGGGGACTTTTTAATGATACAAAAGTTAAAATAACAATTAACTACATGGACTTAAAGAAGGACAACAAAACTAACAAATGTTACAATAGAAATAAAAGAAAGGAATAGGAAAGCGGGATGTAAGTGAATTAACGGAATCATCCCGCCGGTGATTACAGGTGTATATGTGAGTGGACAATGGAGTGCCACGCCCCCTCTTGGTGAAGGTTTAATCCGCAATATATGTGTACAAAATATATATTTTATAATATATAATATTATATCTTTTTAATATATATGTATATAAAATTAATATTTATATATTATATTATATATAATATATATATATTATATAAATTTACATATCTATAATGCATAAAATTTTACATATATAAAATATTTTTTATATATTTGTATATATTTTAATATATATTTAATATATATGTTTTTTTTTTCATAAAATTCATGTGGTTAAAATATTTATATATAGTTTAAAATATATATAGTTATATATCTATATATATTCTATATATTTCATATATATAATATATTTTAATATAATATATATATATTATATATTTTTATTTATAAAGATATAATTTTTCTTTTTATTTATATATATATATATATATTTATTTTATATATATATAAAATATATAATAATATATATATTTTAATATTATTAATATATCTATTATTTTTTTAATATATTCCCTATATATTATATAATATATATATATATATTATATATATATAATTTTATATATTTTAATTTGTCCCGGGTAAGAACAATAAACTGCACCTGGTTCCTTTACAAGGTAGGCACCCTATTAGCTTCCCCATCAGGGTTGGGGGGTGAAGCTGGGCGGGCAGCAAAGGGGGTGGATATCTGGTGAAAAACACCTTTTCGGTTTCTACAGCGATTACTGGTTTCACCAAACAATATGTCTGGCAATTGCAGTGTAATGTTTCAAAGCGGCAGAGATAGTTCTTCCTAGTTAGTTGGAGAAATGAAGTTGAGAAGTAGCCTGGGGATTTCCCCCTCAACTTTTCTTTTCCTGACAAACCCTACACCAATGATTAAATACAGAAAAAGATTAATTCATACCACATCGCCGTCGCATGGGGTTTTCAAGGGCGGTTGTTCAGTGGGCAAGCAGGGTGGCAATGTTAAACAAATGATCTGGAAGACGGAAGATAAAGAAAAAAAGTCCAATTAAGAAACACATGAAAAAAAATCGGAGCGTGGAAAAGTAAAGGAAAATAAAGAGGGTGGATAAATTGCATACTGTCTGTACGAAATGGAGTTA
>NW_023641947.1:0-10190 GCF_015228065.2 Penaeus monodon
ATTGCTTTACGCCAGTGGGTCTTTGTCTCTGTCGCGAAACATGTGTTTAACTGAAAAGGATGACCTGGGCATGTGTTAACATGAGGGACCTGGGCAAACGTGACGCAGCTGGCTGTGAGAGAGGAGGCGGAGGACAAGCCGAGAGACGGAGTCGGGTGCTGCTCTATGAAGACCTCGTTTGTGCCCTTGTGACCTGATATATACATTGTGTTGCCCTGTTATAAGCTGTATCGTTGCATTGTGACATGCTGGTTTCCCCATATTGTGCCTATAGAAAGTGGACGGGTACCATAACTTGTGTAAATAAAGGAAAGACTGTCATTTTGTGTTATTTCGTTGCCCTGCCTCGCCACTTGGCGTTTCCCCTCGTGTGTTCTGGAACGCTGTGGTGCTTGGGTGCCTATGGCTGTTCAGTGTTCACGACCCCTGTGGATAGCACGCCGTCTGCCCTAGCCTGCCTTGTGTTGGTGGCAGAGAGACGAGCCGCCGGCGTAACAAGGTTTCAGAGTGGGATTGTGATATTTTGATCAGTTGAGATGCGCCGATTTATCAGGTCGTCCAAAGATGGCATCAGCCATGAGGGAGAGAGGCTATGATTGGGCATGCACAGATTGAGGTGAAAGCCGGCCAGATGGACCTGATCACTCCATGCTTCGCCGTATGTGGGAGATTGCACAAAGGCAGAAGAGTCAGGCACAGAGGGCACCGAGCAGGCGCACCATCTCGTCGAGATGCAGGCAAGGAAGGCAAGAGGAACAGTCGCTGCCGAATTGGTGAGTGCTACAGAGCATCTTTCATCTGTGAAAGATGGAATACTCAGCCTTACACTGACAAGGCCGCAACATCGGGGGTGAAGAGTGAACTGATGGAGGAGTGCAGACTCCTGAGGGCGAGGTTCACTGGCCCTTAGGGGGAAGTGAGGAGGAAAGGCGGCGTCACGAGGTAGTAAACGTGCAAGCAGAGAAGGCAGACGAGGGGGGTGTTTCGGCAAACAGATGCCAGAGTGTTCATATTTACGTGGGTCTTCCTGGGGTCCGTGGCAGGAAACCACCGGCTCGCAGCGTCGTGTCGGAGCCAGTGGTCGCTGCAGACTGCTGGTACCCATCGGAACCGCTTCCCTTGGGTATAGGTGGCGGCAACTCGGACCCGGTCCACCGCCTCGATTGCCTCCCTCACCCCCTTCCTCCCCCAAGTTGTTTAGTTCACGGCACCGTTCTCCCCCTGCAGCCCCTAGCCTCACATAACATTCCTTGAGCGTAGCCAACTGAGTACGACGGAAGGTGGCCTGGGAGGTTTGTGTCGCTCAATTTGAAATGTTTTGGCATCTGCCCAGGGCTGGACCAGGAAGAGAAGGCCCTGCAGCTCGTCACGCGCTAGGGGCCCGCGTGGAAGTGTTGGGGCATCTGCCCCATCCCGAACATGCCTTTACACAGCGTGGCGGAGGCTTTTAAAAGCCGTTTCGGGCTCCACCACAGGCCGGGTATATCGGGCGCGCTTGAAGAAGGCGGACTCGTGTGCGTGGCGAACCTGTCCCAGCTGGCGCAGGATTGTGGGAGGCGCTTGGTAAGAGTCGTACCTGCAGCTCAGAAGTGATGACGGCCCTGGCCCGCGATTTCTTTGTTGACGCTTTGCAGGACCGCAGCTGCATCTACGTCAAGCCAGGCACAACCCCCCTGAGACCTGCAGGTTGCACTGGCGAGCCCTTGGAGTTTCGAGGCTTCCTGAAGGCAACTCGTGGCCTAGGGCCGAGCTTCTCAGCCCGCCGTGACCTCCGGGGCCGGAAGGCTAAGTGGAGAAGGTAGCATTGGAAAGGTGACCCGAGCAATTTTTTCAAAGACTTGTGTTGACGCATGCAGGAGGGAAGTGCACAGAAGTAGTCGGTGTGGAGGGAGCGGAAACCGTCCTCTCAACCAGAAAGGATTCTGATCCTTCCATCAGTACTGCAAGGACTGTGGTCAGGTATGTTTACCATCCTAGTGCCTTTCCTAAGGCTAAGGAAGTGGTACCAGGCGGAAAACTCGACAGGCCTGGAGAAGGGGGCCAAAACCCAGCCGTCCTCGGTTCCCGGGCCCAACTTAGGTAAGCTGCCGTCGAACCAGCACGATTCAGGTGTGCTCAGTGGATGGGAAGTGTACACTGGGGCTGGGAAGAAGACCCTAGTGCGGCCTGATATGTTGGCCACTATGCGACTTCCAGACGCACCACAAGAACTGTGTGGTGTCACGGTGCATTGTGTGCAGCTCCAGGTGCCAGTGGGGCTCGTATTGTCGTGTGGCAGCACGGTGCAGTCGCTGCCGTGTATGTGGCCGATCTGGACGAGCACTGTTTTGCTGGGCCTTTGGTGACTACCTGACGCAGAGTAAGGCGTGTGTCGACTGGACGGAAGCTGGTGGGGTGCACGGTGAAGATGGCCCCTGCTTCCAGTGGTTGCTTGTCAGAGGTATTCGGCTGAGTCGACTGCCATAGCCCCCAGGACAGAGTCTAGAAGCCGGTGTCGACTGTCAGATTGGTGCGTGGAGTAGAGGGCCTCGTGGAGCCCTTCAAAACCTCAGCTGGCTGATGGGTGGGGTTGGGCGGAGCCTTTGTTGGCCAGGGGGGGGGTTTAGTTCAGTTTGGTAGCTAACTTCTCCAAAAAGGGACCAAGGGTGCCAGCTGGTGCAAAGCGGGGACTGGCCTTACCTGACTTCCTCGGGATTTGGGCGACGGCTGGGGCGTTCCCCAGGGGCCCCAGGAACTACTCCTGGGGCCAGGGTGAAAAAAAATATTTTAGCCCCTACGCATGAGGGCGTGGCAGACGCTGACCGAGATGGGACAGCTTTGGCGGTGAGGGCGATGAACAGACGTCAATGGTGAACATGAGCCAGTTTTGGGGGCAGGAATACCCCTCTGGGTGCCACTGCCAATCTACCGCCCCCCAAACTCCTCCAGAGCGCCCCACGAGAGCGAAGAAAGCCGCGCTGGTGAAAGATTTTTGTGTTTCTGAAACTATTTTCAATTCGGTTATTTTTTGTTTGAAAGAATTTTGTTTGTTCCTGAGGACAATTTTTTTAATTTTTGTAGTTTGTTTCGGGTTTTTGGTATGTCAGAGCAACATGCTTGGGGGGGGGGATAGTGCTACGCAGTGGGTTTTTGTCCTTGCAAAAAACAACGTGTTAACTAAAGGGACCGGGGCAAAATGCACAGCTGGCTGTAGCGGGGGAAAAGGGGAGAGACCATTTGGGTGCTGCTCCTGTAAAACCCTCGTGTTGCCCTTGTGCCTTTTAAAAACTTGTGTTCCCCTGTTAAAAGCTGTATCTTCGTGTGACATCGGTTCCCCTGTATTGTCCCTATAAAAAATGTAGGGGTAATAACTTGTGTAAAAAAAGGAAAAGACTGTCTTTTGCGTTTATTTCGTCCCCTGCCTCGCCACTTGGCGTTCCCTCGGGGTTTCGGACCTGTGGTGTTTGGGTGCCTCATGAGCGTTCAGTTTTCACACCCTGTGGATCACCCGTCTCCTAGCCCCCTTGTGTTGGTGGCGAGAGACGAGCCCCGGGCTAAATATATTATATATAAAAATTGCTACCCCATGGGTCTTTGTCTCTGTGCAAAACTGTTTAACATGAAGGGACCCGGGCAAACAGACGCAGCTGGCTGGGGCGGGGGAGCGGGGGAAAAACCGAAGACGGAGTTGGGTCTGCTCCTGTGAGACCTCGTGTGTGCCCTTGTGCCCTGATAAAATTTGTGTTCCCCTTTATAACCATTACGCCAGTGTGCATGCTGGTTCCCCCCCTGTATTGTGCCTATAAAAAAAGTGTAGGGTAAATAACTTTTGTAATAAGGAAAGCTGTCATTTTGTGTTTTTTCGGGGCCCTGCCTCGCCACTTGGCGTTTCCCCTGTGGTTTTTCGGGGGACGCGGGGGTGCTCGGTGCCTCTTGAAGCTGCTCAGTTTCATAAACCCTTGGTGCCGCCTCTCCTAACCTCCCTTTTTTGGTGGCAGAACAGGCGGTCGGCATAACAAATGGGTCAGGAGTGGGATTTGTGATATTTGATCAGGAGACGACCCGATTTATCATGTATCCAAAGAGGGCGGCAGCCATGGGGAGAGGCTATGATGGGGGCGGGCACAGTGAGGTAAGCCGACCCAATACCGATCATCCCTGCGGCCGTATGAGGGGGAAAATGGCAAAAGGGGCAGAAGAGCAGGCACGAGGGCACGCGAGCAAGCGCTCTCTCGTCAGATGCGGAAAGGAAGGCGGGGAACAGTTCTGCCGACTTGTTGAGGTGCTACGGGGCAATCTTGCTCTGTGAAGATGGAAACAAGCAGTACACCGCAAGGCCTGAACAGCGTGAAAGTAAACTGATGGGGAGGGGGCGACCTAAAGGGGCGAAGTTCTGGCCTGAGGGGAAGTAAGGCGGAAAAAAAGGGGGCGTCATGATAGTAACTTGCAACGAAAAGGTAGACGGGGTTTCTGGCATCAATGCCAAAGTGTAATTTACTGGGGTCGCCTGGGGTCCGTGGCGGAAACCCCCGGGCCTCGCAGCGTTTTTTTGGAGCCATGGTCGCTGCAAAAGGCGGGGGCCCATCGGAAACCCTCCCGGGGGTATAGGTGGCGGAAAACCGGACCTGGTAAACCCCCTTGTTGCCCCCCTCACCCCCTTCCTCCCCCCCCGGGTGTGTTATTCACGGCCGCGTTCTCCCCCCCGCACCCCCTGGGCCTCCAGACTTCTGTGAGGCTAAGCCAGTGAGTACAAGGGAAGGTGACCTGGGGGGCATTTCGCCAATTTAAAATACTGGCATTCCCCGGGCTGGAGCCGGGAAGAAGGGCCCCCTGCCTGGTAACAGCGCAAAGGGGCCCCCGGTGGAATTTTGGGGCATCTCCCGGCATCCCAAATGCCTTTTCACCAGCGTGGCAGAGGCTTTTAAAGCCGTTTCAGGCCCACCCCCGGGCCGAGGTATATCGGCCCGCTTGAAAAAGAGGACTGTGAGCGTGCAAGACACTGTCCCAGCTGGCGCAGGAGTGGGGGCACTGGTAAGGAGGTCGTACCCTGCGGCTGCAGAAGAGATGATCGGGGTCCGGGCCCTGCGATTTCTTTGTTGATGTTTTTTCGGACCAGCAGCTGAAAATCTACATCAAGCAGGCACACCCTGGGGCCCTGCAGGTGGCGCGGGTGAGGGCCTTGGAGTTCGAGGCCTTCCTAAAGGGAAAACCAGGGGCCTGGGGCCAGGGTCAGCCACCCGGACCCCCCGGGGGCCCGGGAAAGGCTAAATGGAAAGGGAAGCTTGGGGAAGGTGGCCCAGCATTTTCCCAGGCTTGTGTTGGAGCTGCGGAGGGGAAGGGGCACAGACGTAGTCAGTGTCAGGGGGAGGGGAGAACACGTCCCTAAACCCGGGACGGATTCTGACCCCTTCCCAGCAGTGCTGCGGACTGTGGTAGGTATGGTCACCATCCGAGTCCCTGCCTAAGCTAAGGAAGGGGTCAGGCGGAAAAAACTCGGACAGGCTTGGAAAAGGGGGGCCAAAACCCACCCACCTTGGTTCCCACCCGACGGGGGTAAGCACCATCAAACCACATGATCAGGGGGAGGGTAATAGAGGGGGAAGCCATGCTGCCTGACAGTGGCATTGGGGCTGAGAAGACCCTAGTGCGGCCTGATATGTTGGCCACTTTTAAACTTCCAGACGCACCACAGAGACTGTGTGGTTCACGGGCATTGTGTGCAGCTAAAGGGGCCAGTGGGGGCTCGTATTGGCGTGGACCCACGGTGCGGGCGGCTCCCGGGTGTATTGGCCGATCTGACGGCACTGCTTGCGGGGGCCTTGCCTCCCCTGACGCAGAGTAAGGCGTGTGTCGCCTTGGGAAAACGGAGTGGGGGGTACCGGTGAAGATGTGCCCTTGTTCCAAGGTTGGTACTAACTTCTCCAATGGCCTGAAGGGCCAGCGGTGCAAAGCTGGGCCTTGTGAGGAAGGGGAGCGTCCAGAAGAGCGTCGGGAGCGAGGGTTGGTTGTGGGGGGCCCCCTGCCTGATTTTCCTCAGGCTTGGCGCACCAGACGCCGCTCCTGGCGGAGGGCCCCACGAGGCGGGGAAAACTAAAGGTACCGGCCATCCCATGAAGGGAGACCTTGCCGGTGCATGGGGAAGTGAGGTACAACATAGGGACAGAGTGTGGTGATAACCCGGTCGGAAGCGGGGGCTCCGCCGAAGCTACAGAGCCCCTGGGGGGGCCTACCGGTGGTAGCGGCCCCCCTGATTCCCTATCGTTCGCAAGGGGGGAAAACGACCGTCTGTTGTCCCGTGGCCGGTTGTGGGTTTCCTGGGGCCCGGAAACTACTCCTGGGGCCATGGGGAAAAAGAAGATAGCCCCATAGCGGGGTGAGGCGTGGGGACGCTGACCCCAAATGAGGACGGCATTTAGACGGTGAGGGCGATGCAGCAGGTCAAAGGTGACCATGAGCCAGGGCTTGGGGGGGAAATACCCCCCTGGGTGCCCTCCAATCTACCCCCCGCCCAAAACCCCCTCCAGAGCGCCCCCGCGAGAGCGAAAAAGCCCGCTGGATGAAAGATTTTTATGCTTCGAGAAAATGATTTTCAATTAGGGTTTCTTTTTTTTGGGAAAATTTTGTTTGTTCCTGGGACTAATTTTTTTAAATTTTTTTTGTAGGTTTTTTTCAGTTTAGGTTGTCGAGCAGAAAAGGGGCGTCTGCTTATAGGGGGATAGTCTACGCCAGTGGGTCCCCCTGTCTCTGTGCGAAACATGGGTTTAAAATAAGGGCCCGGGCAAACATGAGCGCGGCTGTGAGCGGAGGGCGGGGGAACAGCCGAGAGATGGGGTTTTGGGGGCTGCTCCTGGGGAAAACCTCGTGTGTGCCCTTGTGCCTTATAATTTGTGTTTTCCCTGTTAAACCCCTATCGTGCGTGTGCATGCTGGGGTTTTCCCCCCCTGTATTGTGCCTATAGAAAAGTGTACGGGTAAATAACTTTTGTAAAAAAAGGAAAACCTGTCATTTTGTTTTTATTTTTGTGCCTGCCCGCCCCCTTGGGTTTTCCCCTGTGGGTTCTGGGACACTGTGGGCTCGGTGCCTCTTGGGGCTGCTCTGTTCACGACCCTTGGGTAGCACGCCGTCCCGCCCCAACCTGCCCTTTTGTTGGTGGCAGAGAGCCGGGGGGTCAGCGTAACAATATTATATACACATATATTGTATATCATTTATTATATAAAATATATATATATTATATATATATATATATATATATATATATATATGTATATTATATAATATATATTAAATATATATATATAATGTACATACATATATATGTATAATATATATATTATATATATATATATATATATATATATATATTATATATATTTATATAATATACACATTACTACTATATTATAGATACACAACCACCCCACAATACGCACTCACCCCACACACACACCACACCACAACCACACAACACACACTTATATAATATATATATATTATTATATTATATAATATTATATATTATAATATATATTATATTTATTTATTTATTATTTTTTTTATATATTATTATTTTTTATATATAACGTAAATATATTATAAAAATATATTTTATTATATATATATATAATTATATATATATATATACATATATTATAATATATATATATAATATTAATATATATATATTTATTAATATATTTTATATATATATATATTATAATGCGTTTGTTTGTGTGTTTGTGTGAGTGTGTGTCTGGTCCATATTTTAAATTATATATTTTATATATATATATATATATATATATATATATTATATATATATATATTAATAATATATATATATTTTTAAAATATATTTATTATATATGAATTTTTTAAAAAATAATAATATATATTTATATATTAAATATATTATATTATATATATATTTATATATAATTAATTGTGTTTAATATATATATATATAAAAATATATATTATATATATATAATATATATATATAATATTATATATATAATAATGTATTAATTATGCACATATTATATTCATATATACTATATTTATACATAATTTGTTATATACATATATATTTATATATATATATATATATTTTTAAAATTTATATTTTTTATTATATATTTATTTTATTGTGGTGTGTTTTGGGTGTGTGTTGTATTTTATACCCTATATATATTTTTATTTATATATATATCATAATATTTTATATATATATATATTATTTATTATTTATATATATGTCATACCCACACAATTTTTTATATTATATATATAATATTTATATTATATATATATATATATATTAATATATATATATATAATTTATATATATTTTATTTTACATCAATTTCTTGCTCGACTAATCTCTCTTAATGGAGTTGCTTTTACTCAAAAAGGGGATTTTTCAAACGGGTACAGAGCACTTAATTGTCCTTCTAAAGTTTATTCAAAACCTAACATTTTTATCAAAGGTAAAATTATCTTTCTATCAATGATTTTTTAATTTGTTCTCAACCTTCACTTACTTAACATTAAATTATGCTATTTTTAATATCTCAAAGGATGTAACAAGTGTGGAAATTTATAAAAACTATAGATACTTTCTTATTACTAAGAATTAATTACTCGCTGGCAACTGCCAACAATATTTAATATAAAATAATGTTTAAAAACCGTTTTTACCTTTATTAACCATTCAAATAGTGGGGACTAAAATTTCCCCGGTAAAATAAAAAAAAAAACGTCTTTCTGCACCAAAAAAAAAAAAAATGCCTTGGTTCTCATATCCCTGGGCATCACCCCCAAAACCAGTCCTTTTTAATGAATATGCAAATTCAAATTTCCACTATTACAAATTTATATCAATAATCATGATGGAACGGGGGACCGAGTAAAAAAAACTTACAGCTAATTTAGCCCAAAATTTTAGCCCAGGTCAAAACTATTTTCCCTTTTACAACTTTTTTTACTATGATAATATATAATTTTCTGCGTGGTGTGATTTTCCTTACAAAAAAAATTATTGATTTTTTTTAAAAAATAAACTGCACAATTCATATAAATACCTGTTCATGCAAGATTCATAGGGAAAGGCAAACTCAAAAAATTTCCCTTTCTTGGGAAAAAGATTATAAAACCTACTCTACTTAACAAAATGTAGTATATATTATATAAATATATAAATATAATATAAAATATATTAAAATATATATATATATATATATATTATATACATATTAAAAACACACTGCCAAACCACACATTACATACATAATGTATTATTGTGTGTAATATATATTTTAATTATTTATATTATATATTTTATATATTAATAATATATATAATTTTATATTGTATATTTATTATATGTATATATACAATATATAATTTCATATATTTAAATTTTATTATATATATATATATAATAAATATAATTATATATATATATTATTTTGTGGTGTGGTGTGTGTGTGGTGTTGTGTGGTGTGTGTGTGTGTGTGTGCATGTGTCTCTGTGCGTCATAATATAAATTTCTATATGATATTATTATAATATATTATTATATTATAATATTATGTTAAAAATATGTATATATATTTAATTATAATTATATATATATTAAAAAATAAAATAATATATTATATATATAATATAAAATTTTATTGTGTGTGGGGTGTGTTGTTGGGTGTTGTGTGTGTTTGTGTGTGTGTATATGTATATATTCAATATATATATATATATATATATATATATATATATTATATATTACTCATATTATATATATTATTATATTATGTAATTTTTATATATTATATAAATTTTTATATATATATAATATATATATTCTCTATTATTATTATATATATATATATTATATAATATAATATTAAAATTATTTTTATATAATATACACCACCAAAAAACACACCACACACACCCACCCAACACACAACTTATATATATATATATATATATTAAAATATATATAATATTATAAAATATATATATTATAATTATCATAATATATACATATATAACATATATATAAAATATATATATATATATATATATATATATATATATATTCATATAGAAATTTATATTTTTACGCCGAGACACGCACACACCCCAACACACACACACACACACACACCCCACCCCACACACAAAAAAAAAAAATATATAAAATATAA
>NW_023641948.1:0-10190 GCF_015228065.2 Penaeus monodon
AAAAAAAAACATCTTGATGTTAATGTTGTGTATAACGAGAACATTTAATCCATACAACAGAGGAAATTATAAAGAGATTCATCACTGGAAGAAAATAACATCGCCTATTGCAGACAAATTTGCAACTACCAACTTTGCATTACTTGTCGGATGAATAGCGTGGATGGACACAATACCGAAGCCATTAAAGTATTTAGCCGGTTAATTGTAAATGGTTAGGGTCGTTAAGAGATTAGTGCACTTATGCAGTTGGAAATGGAAGTGAAGGAGGTAACAGGTGAGTGAAATAAAAAAAAAATGTCTGGCACGTTTTGTTTAACTTATTTAACGTGTGTGTGTGTGTGTGTTTGTGTGTGTGTGTGTGTGGTGTGTGTGTGTGTGTGGTGTGTGGTGTGTGGTGTGTGTTGTATTGTGGTGTGTGTGTGTGTGTTTCTGCGTTTGCATCTGCGTCTGCGTGTGTGTGTGTTTGTGTGTGTGTGTACGTGTGTGCGTGCGTGCATGTGTGCGTGTGTATACGTGTATCTGTCTGTTTGTGTGTGCGTAATTCGTCAAACTTCCCAGCCATTCATCAGGGTTCATGCTTCACTGACCTATATTTCCGCATCTCATTTTTTCCCCTTGATCTCTCAGTGATAAGGATGTTTTCTCCTCTCCTTATCGCACGTTTGGCGACCGACTGACTCAAATATTGCAACTGAAAGGGAGAAAAAACATCCTTAGAATTCTGATAAAGGGACGATTCAGAGGACGATTCTTGGGTAAATAACAAGGTTATACTTTTATTTTATTTGCATCGAGATTTCGTATAGAATTAATTCATAACTAATTATAATCGTTATTATTGTGTTGGTTGTTATTTTTTTATTATTATTGTCATTATCGTGTTATCATTATTATTATTATTGTCATTATCGTTGTTATCATTATTATTATCATTAATACTATTATTATTATCATTAATATTATTATTATTGTTGTTGTAATCTTTATTATCATTGTAATCATAATAATAATAATTATTATTATTATTATTATTATCATTATTATTATTATCATTATTATTATTATTATTATTATTATTATTTATTTATTATTATTATTATTATTATTAATTTTATCATTATTATCATTATTATTGTTATTATTATCATAATCATTATTATTATCATCATTATTATTATTGTTGTTATTATTTTTGTTGTTGTTGTTGTTGTCGTTTGTCATTATCATTATCGATACTGTTATTACTATTATTACTGTCATCATTCATACTATTATTACCATTATCATCATTATCACCGTTAACATTTTCCCTTTTTATAACAGCTCATATCATTTCCACATTGTTTTCTTTACTATTATTGTCGTTGTTATGCTGGAGCATTGCTACAGTTAAAATGTAATTATCTATATAGTTATTAGTATCATTATTTGTTTTCATCAATCACTGAAACCCGATTACAGGAAGAAAAAATGATTAAAAGTGGCTTCTCCTTTTCGTTTTTTACATAATCATCGTCATTATCCGTGTACTATACGGATATCAATCTCATATGGTTTTTGCTTTCTCGACAAGCGTATTCAAATTAGATAAATAATCCCTCAGAAACCCTAACAAGCTATAACAAACACATAAAAAGTAAACCTAAAAAAAATAAATAGTACTAATCATCTACACTGCATTATTGCCAATTAGTTTTACGTAAAAAAAATAATTTAAAAATAAATAAAAAAATAAATAAATAAAATGTTTCTCCTCGTCTAATACTATTCCTAATCCTAACTCTGCCTTCATTTAATATTATAATCTTTCTCTCTCTCTGGTAGCTAATTCCCCCCCTCGCCTGCCTGTCTTAACCTCCCAAGAGCGCTATGATAGTAGTATGTCTAAGCGAAACTCCTATACTACATTCTCAGTAAATAAACACAAACATGTAAATAAGCGATTCTAATCCCTTTTGGAATAGCATATGACTAACATTGTTTATCTGAAATCCTTTATTTTGGAATGTCATATGACGAACACCGTTTAATCTGAAACCCTTTATTGTTGTTCCAGTATATAAACTAATGAATAAATGAATGATAGGATTAGTCCTTGTTTGACATAAAAAATATATTTAATTATTTGAAAGACCGTGTTGGGTTCATCTCCTCATTGGCAAAATTCATGTTCAGTCTTTAACCTTCTATTGTTGTGTAGTAGACTCAAGGGAACTAATGCTACTATGAATAACAATGGTGAGAGAATCTCCCCGAATACAGTCAATTCTGAGGTTAATCTCACTCCGAACTTTCGCACTAGTTGTTATGTTCTGTGCTATTGTAGATTGCTGTTTAAATTTTACCCGGTAAAGTACGGTAAAGGAAACATTTTATTTGCATTCTTGATGTTTTCTTGTTGAGTCTACGGATATTGTTGTTGTAGTTATTTCTTTTCCATTTATCGTAGTTGCTGTTGTTGTTGTTGCTGTCGTTGTCGTCGCTGTTCTTGTTGTTGCTGTTGGTGATGATGTTGTTGCTACCTCAAACATCACATGTTCACTGCAGTACTGAAAAAGTAGTAAACATTTTATTATCATTTATGCTTTTTGTGCCTGTTCTAATATCCGACACCAAGAGCAAGTCTGTAGAGCTCTGTATTGGGACCTCGAACACTTTGCCCTGTGCTTGCTCCCCGAGTTTCTCCTGAAGAAGCTCCTCACTCGAACTGTCAGGGAATCAAAGGGTGAAGAGGGAGGAGCAACGCTGCCCACCCTTGAGGCCACGTAGCCGCCCACCTCAATAATCGACGGGGGACGGAATAACAATTTTCGGTGGGTTAGAAAAGGTCACTGAGGTCTCACTCTCTTTCTGCTAAGGTTAGGGCGCCGGTGGGCTGTGTTTCGAAGACACGACGGCCAGAGGAACCCGTAGCTAACGAAATACATGTACAATGAAAGAGTTAAAAGAAACTGCGATCCCTAAGCCGGGACTCTCTAGTGTGGCCGGATCTGCGACTCTCTGAGTCTAGCCTCCTTAGCGAACGGACATGTATTTGCCTCCTCTCCGCCGCCGCCTAACAGCTCAGCAAACCATGCCGTCTCATGGTCCCGCAAAGTCAGAGGGCAATCTGACTACCACCCCCGGGTCACAGGGGGCCAGCCAGGGGGCTTCCCCGGGCTTCCTCGGGCAGCTAGCTCGAGCTCTCTTCCCCCAGAGGTGAACAGGGACCCTTGGCCCAGGGTATCGTGCCCCCACCCCAGGGTAACAGGGCCTCCGCCCAAGGCAATGAGCCCCGCGGCAGCGCGGGACAAAGCTGCCCCCCCGCCCATGATAATGGGCACCCCCTCGACAGCCGGGGTCAAGGCTGCCCCTCCGCCCAGGGTACAGGGCGATTAAACAACCCTGACAATGAAAGCAGTGCATCCATTGACAACAGTGACGACATTGATAGCAGTGATTACAACAAAAAAGCAGTGTATCAGATAGGAAATATAACAATTGTGCTAAAACACCATCCTCTGCTTTATTGCAACAAAGAGAGGATGGGCAAGGATGGTCTTGTGCGACCATATAAAGAAGCTGTTTAGCCCTAAAGAAATTAATCAGGCTCATAACATAATTTTACACATAACGGAATCTAGAAAACCAAGAAACACGACACGTGACACTAAAAGGATGACAATGGTCATCGTGCATACAATGATGGATCAGTGTTTGAACAATAAAAAATTAGTGTTCGCAACGACAACAAAAAACATTCCAACTACAGATTGGTCACCACCAAAAAAATCCACACCCTTTGTGAAATTTTTCCACAAAACAAGTCACCAAGGCCACCCAAACACACAACGAACCAGCTATAATAAATCAAGATATCATAGAAAAAAAGATAGACTTGCTGATTGGAATGTTCTGTGACCAGCAGTCTACCATCAACAAATTGCTCGGCCAAGAAGTAATGCCTACCAGAAGCAGGAATGCGGAGAGGAAGTATCACTCGCAGCAGATTCCCCCTCCCTCCAAACCCTGTCCTCCCTCCCCTCCCTTGCCTACGACCCAGTCCTCCTACGAACCCTTCCCTTTCGCATCCCCTCCCCCTGTGAGAGGGGATGTGTCTTATACCGCCACCCCACAGAACCATGACCCACTCACACAACCTCCCCCCTCATACAACCTCTACGCCTGTACCCGACACCCTTCTCCTCCCTCTCCCCCGCCCCCAGCCAGCCGACCCCACGACCCCGCTGCCGAGCCAGCTCCCCCTCACCCGGCACCCGCCCGGCACCACGCAAGCCACTTCCCCAACAATGCTGAGGCATCGGTTCCTCGGATGAGAAGCGAGGCATCGACGCAAGTAACACCGAGGAGAAGTTATATTAAGAACAGCAAGAGGAAAAACAAAGAAAAAAATCTTCCACCCAACCGCCAGTGGGATGACGCAACTCATCACCAAATACCTGGAGTCCCTGCCCCCTCTACTACCCCCTCACCACCACAAGTGCCCACGGTCGTTGTCAACATCGCAGAACGACCTGAAGCGCAGCAAACAAACGAGCAGGACAAGGACGTTTTCATTACCGTCACCTCCAGAAAAGGAAAAAGAAGAGCACGCGAGGAACGCCAAACATCCAAACCTCTACAAGGCGTTTGAACGTCCCCAGGTAGTGTATTTATACATCACTAGTTGTCACCCTGACACAGAGGAAGAAGACATAGAAGACTTCCTTACCCAAGAGTTTTGAAAACATATCAAATGCAAAGGCATATAAGACAAACATGACGCATCATTATTATTCTAGCTTCACTGTAACTATCTGGGGCAAAGATATACACCCAGAACTCTTCACAGATTCAGATGTTTTCCCTAAAAATGTGAAAGTGTTTTTAAACAAAAATAAGTACAAGAGCGACCAGCTTGTTTGACGCCGCCACACAGTCAGCAAGACCAAAGGTCACATCATGCTACTCACTCAAAATAGAACATATCAATGCACAATCTCTCCTTGGTCACTTTGAAGAAATCGAAATGATGATCACGGAGAGAAATATCGACATCCTTTGCATTAGTGAAACATGGCTTCATAAAGAAATGTCAAGTAATTTCATTAACATTCAAATTTCAATGTTTATAGATGTGATGCAGGACGAGGTGGAGGAGTATGCATATACGTAAGGCACACCTTTAAATCAAATGAAATAATACAGCTGTAGAGGACATTTGGGTGACTGTACAAAGCAATATGTTTCCCTCCTTCATTATTGGTACAGTCTATAGACACCCTCATGCTACAACTGAATCATTTGACTACCTCGAAGATATTTTTTAGAGAATGTCAGTGAAAAGAAAACCTTTTTCATCTTAGGCGACTTAAACGATGACCTGAACAAACCAAATGCAAAATTAGCTGGGATCATTAGGAAAAAACAAATTAAAACAACTCATAAATAAACCTACCAGGATCACAGAACACACTTCATCCGTGCTAGACGTCATAATATCAAACAGATCTGACCTCATTACGTATAGCGACGTTATCCCTTGTCAAATTGCAGACCACGAACTATTAACTATGACAATAGATATAAAGAGACCCAAGCGACAACCTATCATAAAAACTTCCCGTGACCTGACAAATTACGACCCCCAATCACTTTGTCAAAATATTAGTGCCAGCCAGTCGACCCTCTTAGAGATTCTTACAAACAGATGACGTTAACAGACAAGTAAACATTCTCTCGAACGTACTGAAAAATAGTATAGATGCCACTGCCCCCCTTAAGACCAAAATTGTTAGACGTCCCCCCGCCCCATGGATAAATGAGGACATCAGAAGAGCTATACATGACCGAAACAACACTCACAAATTTCTCAAAACAAATAGAACCGACATCGCCCTTCACTCTGAGTATAAACAAAAAAAGAGAAATTTAAAACATTAATCCACTCAGCAAAAACAATGTATTTCCAGAATAAGTTCAATGACTGTAAACACGACACCAAAGAAACATGGAAAAAAAATTAAAACGTTAGTGCCCAACAAAAAACACCATACAGACACGTCCCTAGATTCCATAAGTAGTATAGAACATCTAAACGACTACTTTGCAAATATCGGTAGACTCACCTATGAACAAACAGCTGCTTCCTTGGCCCCACAAAACACAACCAGGACAAGGTTCTCAACAAATGCTTTCAGACCACAGCCAATAGGAGTGGAAACAACAGTCTTAACAATAAAACATTTACGTGAAACGAATGCTGTAGGAGTGGATAACATTGCTTTTCGATTCATCAAAGAAAGCTTACCCGCAATTGCATTCTATTTAACTGTCATTATAAACACATCTATAGTCACCGGTACTTACCCATCACTGTGGAAACATGGTATCATAAACACCCATCTTCAAATCAGGAAATGCAGAAAAATTGAACAATTATCGTCCTATAACTTTACTCCCAGTAATATCTAAAGTGCTAGAAAAAATTGTTGCAAATCAACTATCAACATTCTTAGAATCTAATCATCTTATTTTCCCAAACGCAACATGGGTTTAGAAGAAAGATATCCACAGAAACAGCCTTATTAAAAATCACAAACAATATTTATGATAACATAGACAAGAATCAAATAAATCTACTCACATTGTGTGATCTCTCAAAAGCATTTGACAGTGTCAGCCATGATATCCTGCTGAACAAAATGAAAATCATGGAATTGACAACTATTGGTTTAGAAGTTATCTATCCACAAAACACAATCAGTCAAAATTCGTAATAAAATGTCAACTAAGAAAGCAGTCTCTTTCGGAGTCCCACAAGGCTCCATATTAGGCCCGATCTTGTTCACTATATTCATAAACGATCTGTCAACCATTGCAAACAACTGCCTCCTAGTCCAATATGCCGATGACTCTCAGTTTCTTCACGCTGCCCCTGTAAGCAATCTAAATGAATTGATAAGAAATACTCAACATACTCTTACAGAAGCAAAAATGTATTTTGACCAAAACGGCCTCAAACTAAATCCTGACAAAACTCAATGCATCTTTATAGGCAGTCGGCAAAACATAGCCAAAATCCCTTTAAACACGATCATAGAATTTGAAGGCTATCAAATTAAACCAAGCACTTCTGTGAAAAATCTAGGAGTACACATAGACAGATACATGACTTTCGAGACACACATTGACAACATTCACAAAAAAGTAATAGGCACGCTGATATACCTAACTCACATAAAAAACAAAATCCCCTCTGAGACGAGAATTATTGTTGTACAGTCCCTTGCACTCAGCATTATAAACTATTGTTCCAACATATGGGGTTCAACCAACAAAACTCAAATACAAAAAGCACAAAAACTACAAAACTTTGCCGCAAGAGTGGCAATAGGCAACGTAAATAAACATGACCACATAACCCCACACTTAAAAAAATGAAATGGCTAAAAGTTCAACAAAAATGTCAATTTGATACATGTATACTCATCCATAAATTCATAAAGGGCGACATCCTCATTGGTTAATGCCTCTACAATCAATTGGTAACAAAACAGGCATCCAAACGAGACAGATTAACTCTCTACACGTAAATAGATCATACACGGAAACAGGGTCAAGGCAAATGCAAATCGAGGACCCGAGATCTGGAACAACATACCACAAAATATTAGAAACAAATAAATTAAAGGAACATCTTTTAAATTGTCAATGACATCAGGCTTTTAAATACAATGCAAAGCCATGTAACATTATTTCTAATGATGTGACCATCTTATTCTATTTTATTTTATTTTATATCTCTCCTACCATTGTATTTACTATTGTTTCTACTTATTCTGTATTACTGTACGATGTCACTATCTATGTAAGAAGAAAACCATTGTAATTAATGGAATAAAGTGTTTTGACTTGACTTTGACTTTGTAGGGGACGTAGAAGTCGGGGAAAGTAGGACGCAACACAACAGGACTATCGGAACCAAAGGGTACCCCTGACTCATCGCAAACTTGTTTCCACAGACTCACCCAATGCAAACGAGAACCTAACCATCAGAAATATTGTCTGCGTAGATGCCAGAGCTACGATGCAACACAGGCGTCCATTGCTAATGGAAAGCATCAGTTAGATATTGATGGTGGAATGCACTGTGTGTGTGTGTGCGGTTCATCTTGTAAGTACCCTGATATTCAAAGACTTTGCTGTAAGAAATAAGAGACAAACGTAACGTAGAATAGACGACTATATATATATATATTATATATATATATATATATATATATATATATATATATATATTATATATATATATACACACACACACACACACACACACACGCTCTACCACACGCGCGCGCGCACACACACACACACACCACACACACACACACACACACAAAACAAAACACAAGCACACACACACACACACACACACGCACACAAAACATATATATATATATATATGTATATATATATATATATATATATATATATATATATTATATATATATATATATATATATTATAATATATAGAGAGAGAGAGAGAGAGAGAGAGAGAGAGAGAGAGAGAGAAAGAGAGAGAGAGAGAGCGACAGAGAGAGATGGAAGGAGAGAGAGAGAGGGGGGGGGAGAGCGCGAGAGAGAGAGAGAGAGCTCGCAACAGGCTGAAATTGTTCAGCGTTCCAGCGCTGTACCAAGACAACACAAAATGTATTATTCAAGAAGTCGACTACAACCTCCGTATTCATTTTCAGTTTTCTTTTGTTAATGCTCGTATCTCCGCGCAAAACTATAACGTAATGGAAGGTACCCGCTTCCCCGAAGGTAAATGAACCAGTCCTTCCTTTATGTAGTACGTATGCATACATACATACATACATACATGCATACATACATACATACATACATTAATACATACATGCATACTTAAATACATATATACATACATACAACACAAAACACACCCACACACACGCATATATATATATATATATATATATATATTATTATATATTTTATATATATATATATATATATAATATATATATATATATTTATATACATATATATGTATATTCTTCTTCTTTTAACGGTAGGTTCATGTCTGAGCCGCCGTGGTCACAGCATGATACTTAATTGTAGTTTTTTCATGTTTGATGCTCTTGGAGTGAGTACGTGGTAGGGTCCCCAGTTCCTTTCCACGGAGAGTGCCGGTGTTACCTTTTTAGGGAATCAATATAATTAAAATATATATAATATATATATATATATATATTTTTATGTAAAATTTTATAAATGTTATTACCTATATATCATATAAATATATATAATATATATATTTTATATATATATATAATTTTTGATTACCTTAAAAAGGTAACACCGGCACTTTTCGTGAAAGGAACTGGGGACCCTACCACGTACTCACTCCAAGAGCATCACAAATGAAAAAACTACAATTAAGTATCATGCTGTGACCACGGCGGCTCAGACATGAAACCCACCGTTAAAGTAAAGAAGGAAATATACATATTATATTAATAATATAATATATATAATATATATATATATTTTATATATATATATAATATATATATATATATATATATTTATATAATATGGGTGTGGGGTTTGTGTGTGTTTTTAGTATGTATAATGTATTAAGTAGAAAGTATGTATTATGGGATGTATGTAGTAATGTATATGTATGTATGTATGTATGTTGCATACGTACTACATAAGGAAGGGTGGTTCTTTACCTTCGGGGACGGGTACCTTTTCCCTTACTTATAGTTTTGCGCGAGTACAGCATTAACACAGAAACTGAAATGATACGGGTTTTAGTCGACTTCTTGAATAATACTTTTGTTTGTCTTGGTTTCAGCTGAACGCTAACAATTTCACCTTGCGAGCTCTCTCTCTCTCTCTCGCGCTCTCCCCCCTCTCTCTCTCTCCTTCCATCTCTCTCTGTCGCTCTCTCCTCTCTCTTTCTCTCTTTTCTCTCTCTCTCTCTCTCTCTCTCTCTCCCCATTTATATATATATATATTATATTAATATATATATATTATATATATTTATAACTACTAAAATATATTAATTAAAAAATATATAAAACTATATAAAAATATATATATATATATTGGTGTGTGGTGTTGTGTGTGTTTTGTGTGTGTGTGTGTGGTTTGTGTGTGTGGTGTGTGTGT
>NW_023641950.1:0-5000 GCF_015228065.2 Penaeus monodon
CAAAAATATATATATTTTATTATATATAATTTTTTGTTGTGTGTGTGTGGTGTGTTGTGTGTTGTGTGGGTGTGTGTGGCGTGATTGTTGTGTGTTGATTTTTATTTATTCATTCATTCACACAAACCCCACACACACACACACACACCCAGCATACGCAAACACACACACACATACACACACACACACACTCACACATACACAAGCACACACACACACAAACACAAAATGTGTGCGTGTATGTGTGTGTGTTTGTGTGTATGTGTGTGTGTGTGTGTGTTTGTGTATATGTGAGTGTGTGTGTGTGTGTGTGTGGTGCGCGTCTGTGTGTATATATGTATATATATATATATATATATATATATATATATATATATATATATATATTATATATATAGGGTGTGTGTGTGTGTGTGTGTAGTGTGTGTGTGTGTGTTGTGTGTGTGTGTTGTGCGTGTGTATGTGTGTGTGTGTGTGTGTGTGTGTGTGTGTGTGTGTGTGCGTGCGTGCGTATGTATGTTTTTTGTATGTGTATATATGTATATATATATGTATAGATAGATATCGATAATAGTATGTATGTATATGAGCATATATTCACACACACATACACACACACACACACACACACACACTCACATATGTACATATTTATGCATACATATATATGTACCCACGCACACACCCCACACACCAACACACACACACACACACACACACACACACATACACACACACACACACACACATACATATATATATATATATATTATATAATATATTATATATTATATTATATATATATATATACAAACACCTATATATCTGTATATATATATATATATATATATATATATATATATATATATATATATAATATATATTATATTTATGAATATACATATACATAAATGTATACATAAATACATACACACACACACACACACATGTACGTACATATACAGGCATCATCTTCTGAAAGGAAATCATAAATAAAAGTAATAAAACTCACCTTATATATCATCTTTCTCGTTCTGAAGACTTTCGATCCTCTCTCTTAGTTCTTCATTTTCTTTCTGTCAGAAAATGTAAAGAGTCTTAGAAGAAAATGAACTGATACTAATGTATGTGTTTCATCAACAAAACACCACAAATACAAACACTCAAGCAACACACTTACACATACATAAATGTTTGTGTGTATATATGTTATATATATTATATATATATATATATATATATTATATATATATATATATATATATATATATATATATATATATTATAAAAGGCTATCATCCTTAGTACAATGGTGAACAGAGGGTAGTTATACTTGTTAACGGCTTGACTCTTTATTTCTGAGAGTTGATACCACGCAGTATAAAACACACAAGACATGTCTAGTTATAATCGGGCCGCACGGAGGTCACGGTCAGCTGCCCGGAGAGAGGGCGGAGCTGACCTTAGTGCGGTGGTAGCTTAGCACGAACTCCCGGTCAAACGAGGTCAGATATAAAATGTGACCTCCGCCCTCGCTGAGCGGGTGGTTCTTATTTGGGACATTTGGATCCACGTGGAAAACAGCCACGTGGTCCACTGGTAACAGAAATAGAATTATCCACATCCTGTAACAGAAATAGAATTATCCACATCTTATATTGCTCGGCCACCTATCGCCCCTCCCCCTCGGGGCGCCTTCAAGGGTGACCTAATTTGGCTGGTCGTCTCGTTCTCGTGCGTCGTTGGTTCAACTTCGTGGCTGCTCGTCCATGTTTTTCCTCATCCTCCTGGTCCTTGGTGTAATCTGCTCGTCCTCGATATCCACACGTCCTCACAGATCTTGTCCAGGTCCTTCTCGTGTCCACACGTCCTCGTAATCTTCGTCCGGATCTACGGGCGTCAGGGCAGGGGCGGCATCTCGGGACGGCTTATACCTGCGCTACGAGCTCCTGGAGTTGACCGGATCTGCAGGCGTCGCCAGGCGTCCCCTATGCACAGCATTCTGGGGCGACTGGTACCTGCGGCAAAGGTGCTGGTTCGCTGGCTCTAGGGGGAGTCTGGCAGGCAACGCCCGTCCACTATACTGGGACGTATTAACCCCTTTTCTGACAAAAAATTGGTCCGCGGGCCTATGGCGATTTTCGATACGTCCTTCCCACGGCATCCTAAGGGTCCTCCTTCGGTGCCGTGTCGGTCCGACTGCAATATAAAGTGGGGGAGCCAGATCATACACGTAAGGGCCAGAGTAAGAGAAAAAGAAAGGCAACAGAGAAGATGGGGTGGTAGTTACCAAAACCCGGGTTATTCACAACAATTTACAGTTTTTAATGTTGGTTTTTAACTTATTTTCTTTCTTTTTTTTTTTTTGTGTTTTATTTTCACAAAGGTAAAGAAGAAAATAGAAAGGGAGATGTCAGTAGCGGTCCGCATAGACCTATTTGAACTACCAAAACCATCTCTGATAGATATGAGAATAGATGGGGAACGACATTGGCGATCCGTGAAGATCTATTGAACCATAGTCATCACACAGATAAGAAATAGATGAAACTTGTACATTATGTACGAACCACTGTCACGACGGACAAAATTGGGGGCTAAAGAGATACATAATAAATCTTTACGCCGGCACTAAGACAGCAACCAGCCTTATTAATAAAAAAGGGGGCAGTGTCTTTTGTCCTGCATGGTGGAGGGAGGTGAAGGTGTGTGTTGTATGCGTGTGTGAGTGACAGCTAGCGTTAATGAGAGGGAAGGCGAGTGACCTCACACAGAGAATGAATCACAAACACGAATATTAGCATTCACTATAACAAAACTGAAGTAAATTAGCAATGCTAGCTATTTAAAAAAAAAATTATTTCAACTACCACATTGAATTCAACATATAATGATTGCGACAGAATGTACGCATGAATGAAATGGTGACATGAAAAATATTCGCCAATTTTTTATCAAGCAAATCTTCTCGGGGGCAGAAATCTGAACTGCCGAGTACCCTGTCTAGCTTTGCACGTCAGACTTCAATAAAACTCAATAACGGGGGGATCCTATAACCCAAATGCCGTATATGACTGAAGCGACTCGAGCCAGGAATATAATATCCTGCTCTCTTCTGCGTATCTGTAATGGGCGCTCGCCCAAAATTACCGAAGGATATATAAATTTTCACGAAACACACAAACGCTTGGGGGGTACCAAATCATGCAAGCGACTTCTAGAGGGTGAGAAGGGCGTGATAAGCTAATAACGATTTTAGCTTAAACCCTAGTCCTATATTAATTTAACGGACGTAACCGCGGGTCACACCGACTCAAAGGGAGCCGAACGAACGAATAACTTCGGTTATTGCACCTACTCTCGAAAAGACGGAGCGCAGATCTATTAGGCGTTTACGCAACCCCGGGGCAATATCGGGCAATCCTGTGCACTATGATATGGGGGAAGATCCTATGCTATATCCAAATAATACAATTTTGTTCCTGCTTTGCTCTAGCGCGGATAGAACGTGTCACCAAAAAGCAAAGTAACAATGATATGTTTGCTTCCCAAAAGAGAGGGAAAAGTGGTCATCTGACCCTACCCACGCCGCCAAACCCCCCGGGAAAAGAGAAAGTGAGGTCAGGTCAGGTCGGGGGCGAGGGTTAGGAACGAGATAAAATGAAAAGGTATTCAAGATAAGATAAAATCAAGAACGCGTTAAATTTGTTGCAGATGAAACAATATAAATCTCTAAAAACGAGAGAAAATAATTTATTACTTTACTAACGAACAATATTTATGTTTATTGATTGCATACTCGATCGCACGGAAATACGATCTGAGTGGAAGAATAGTGGAGAACGTGCCATTTGCTGTCATTAGCACCTTTTAACCAACAAAAAACAAAAGGCTTAACACCATGTATGGGGGAAGGAAGGGAAAAGAAATAAGAAGGGGCCCAAACGTTTACTTACGTGTTTTTTTCTTAGCCATGTCTTGAAGCGTTTGGCGGATTTTCTTCGGGGGGGGTGTGTCCGTGTTGCATGCCAAAAGGATGCAAAGCCTCGCTGCCACCAGACTATAAAAGGGTATCATCCTTTGTACAAATGGTGAACCCGAGGGTAGTCATACTTGTTAACGGCTTGACTCTTTATTTCTGAGAGTTGATACCACGCAGTAAAAACACACGAGACATGTCTAGTTATAATCGGCCGCAAGGAGGTCACGGTCAGCTGCCGGAGAGAGGGGGGAGCTGACCTTAGTGCGGTGTTAGCTTTGCACGAACTCCCGGGTCAACGAGGTCAGATATAAAATTTGGGCCTCCGCCCTCGCTGAGCGGGTGGTTCTTATTTGGGACATTTGGATCCACGTGGAAAACAGCCAGTGGTCCATGGTAACAGAAATAAATTATCCACATCCTGAACAAAATAGAATTATCCACATCTTATATATATATATAAGGCCGCGGTGGCCGAATGGTTAGAGCGTCGAACTCAACACTGTCACTGTTATGCCATTTACTCCCTCATACCGGCCGCATGGCAGTGATCAGGTCCATCGGGCTGGGCTTCACCTCATTCGTGCCTGCTCCCAGTCATAGCCCCCTCCCCCTCATGGCTGCCGCCATCTTTGGACGACATGATAAATCGGCGGTTCTCACTGATAAAATATCACAAATCCCACTCCTGACACCATTTGTTACGCCGGCCGCCTCGCCCTCTCTGCCACCAACACAAGGCAGGCTAGGCAGATGGCGTGTTATCCACAGGGTCGTGAACACTGACAGCTCCAAGAGGCACCGAACACCACAGCGTCCAGAACACCACGGGGGAAACGCCAAGTGGCGAGGCAGGGCACAAAATAAACACAGAATGACAGTCTTTCCTTTATTTACACAAGTTATTTACCCGTACACTTTTTATAGGCACAATACGGGGGAAAACCCAAAACCATCATGTCACACTGCACTTATAGCTTATAACAGGGAAACACCAAAATATCAGGTCACAAGGGCACAC
>NW_023641950.1:7500-10188 GCF_015228065.2 Penaeus monodon
CCTTCCAGCAGTGCTGCAAGGACTGTGGCAGGTATGGTCACCATCCGAGTGCATGTCCTAAGGCTAAGGAAGGGTACAGGCGGAAAAAATCGGACAGGCTGGAGAAGGGGGCCGAAACCCAGCCGTCCTCGGTTGCTGGGCCCCGACTTGGGTAAGCTGCCGTCGAACCAGCACGATGCAGTTGGAGGGCTCAGTAGATGGGAAGCCTGACAGTGGACACTGGGGCTGAGAAGACCCTAGTGCGGCCTGATATGTTGGCCACTATGCGACTTCCAGACGCACCACAGAGACTGTGTGGTGTCATGGGGCATTGTGTGAGCTCAAGGGACCAGTGGAGGCTCGTATTGGCGTGGGCAGCACGGTGCAGCGGCTGCCGGTGTATGTGGCCGATCTGGACGAGCACTGTTTGCTGGGCCTTGACTACCTGACGCAGAGTAAGGCGTGTGTCAACCTTGGACGGAAGCTGGTGAGGGTGCACGGTGAAGATGTTGGGGAGCAAGGAGTTGGTTGGTGTGGGGCTGTTGCCTGACTTCCTCGAGGACCCGTCTGTTGTCCACGTGGACTGGCTGTGGCGTTACCATGGAAGCCATGGTGAAAAAGAAGATGAAGTTAGCCCCAGTAGCGGCGATGAGGACGTGGCAGACGCTGACCAAGATGAGGACGAGCATTTGAACGGTGAGGGAGATGCAGCAGACGTCAATGGTGACCATGAGCCAGGTTTGGGGGAGGAGATACCCTCTGGGTGCCACTACCAATCTACCGCCCCCCCACCTCCTCCAGAGCGACCCCCGCGAGAGCGAAAAAGCCCCGCTGGATGAAAAATTTTTGTGTTTCTGGAACTGATTTTATTTTAAATTTTCTGTAGTTTGTTTCAGGTTTAGATATGTCACAGCCGACGGGTCGTCTGCTTGATAGGGGGGGATAGTGCTACGCCAGTGGGGCTTGTCTCTGTGCAAACATGTGTAACATGAAAAGGATGACCTGGGATGTGTTAACATGAAGGGACCTGGGCAAACATGACGCCAAATGTGTGAGCGGAGGAGCGGAGGAACAAGCCAAGAGAGACGTGGTTGGGTGCGCTCCTGAGAAGAAACCTCGTGTTCCCTTGTGACCTGATAAACGTGTGTTGCCCTGTTATAAGCTGTATCGGCAGTGTGACATGCTGGTTTCCCCCTGTATTGTGCCTATAGAAAAGTGTATGGGTAAATAAAATAGTGTAAATAAAAGGGAAAAAACTGTCATTTTGTGTTTATTTCCTGCCCTGCCTCGCCACGTGGCGTTTCCCCTGTGGTGTTCTGGGACGCTGTGGTGCTCGGTGCCTCTTGGAGCTGTTCAGTGTTCACGACCCTGTGAATAGCATGCCGTCTGCCTAGCCTGCCTGGTGTTGGTGGCAGAGTGACGAGGCGGTCGGCGTAACAATATTCATATATATATTATACATTTATATAATACATATACTTATATATGTGTATATCATATATATATTATATGTATACCATAAACACACACACACACACACACACACACACACACACACGCACACACGCACACGCACACACACACACACACGCACACACACACACACACACACTATAATGGTCTCTAATTTGAATTATACTAGAATACCACTATATTATCTGGCAGGTCCAGAGGAAAACTCAATATCTGTTTCTCAGCTTTATTGAGGGAACAGACACGTAGATTAAAATGGATCTTGACACGGTAGACGTGGCGGAGGCGGCGTCAGCTCCTACGGGTTAGGGGGAAGTTGTTAGCGGTTCAAGGAACGGACTGATTCCTTTGGGTATTTCCGGTTTGCTTCCAGCCTAGGGCGTGGGGACACAGCTGTTACCCTCGGCTACCCCCTCCAAGCGTTTCTCGTTATCGCCGTAGGTGAGGTCATGACCCAGGAGGTCAACAGCTGCCTAGCCGGTCTTCTTGATTAATAGATGTCACCCTGGCTCAGGCAGATTTCACTTTTTATAGATGTCACACCGTCTTCGCTGGAAGCGACCCAGAAATACCCAAAGGAGTCAGTCCGAGTCCGTTCCTTGAACTGTGAAAACCTTCCCCCTAACTCGTAGGAGCTGACGCCGCCTCCGCTACATCTACCCTTCAAGGTCCATTTTAATCTATGTGTCTGTTCCCTCAATAAAGCTGAGAAACAGATACTGAGTTTTCCTCTGGACCTGCCAGATAATATAGTGGTATTCTAGTATAATTCACATTAGAGACCATTATAGCTGGTGTTTAGGGTGGTAGAACTCACGTTCCTGCCTCCACTCGAAATCGTCGTCAGCAGCCTACAGGGCTACGTAAGTACACAAGGTCATTTTCCTTTTTCCGTGTCCCCCATTTGTGTGCTATGAGTCAATAATTTTCTGAAATGTGCGTGCTTACGTCCGTAGGGAATAGGGAAGGTCGTGTTTTACACGTATATGGGGAATTACTGATGGTTAATGGTTAATGGTTAAAAGCAAGATAAATGTGCTAGACATCTAAGGTCATGTAGCACTATAGTTAATGTTAGGGAAGGGTGGTTGAGTTAGTGATTAGTTGTCTAAGCTGGGCAAAGTGTGGGATTCTGTAAGGATGTCTGATAGGTTGGGAGGTGGGAAGGGAGGATAGGGGAGAAAGCAGAGGTATGGGTGGTTTCAAAAAGTGGGGCCCACAATAAATTTGGGGGTA
>NW_023641951.1:5000-7500 GCF_015228065.2 Penaeus monodon
ATATATATATATATATATATATATATTTATTTATAAATATAATAATTATATATTATAATTTTATCTATAAAATTAATTTTAATGGGGGTTTTTGTGCCTCTGTGTGGGTACATATTTTATAATATATATATTATATATATATATATATTTTTATATATATAATATAATATATATATATATATATATAATAATATATATATATATTATAAAATAAAAATTTAAAAATATATATATATCTATATATATTATATATATATATATTTTATATATATATATATATATATATAAATATATAATTTTTATGGTTTTTTTTTAATATATATTATTATATTATAATATATATATATATTATATATATATATATATATATGTATATATATATATATATATATCTATATATATATATATCTATAAATATATATATATATATATATAGATATATATATATAGATTATAAGTTATGTATATATGTGTGAAAATATATGGACACACACACACACACCCACAGCACACACACACCACACACCACACACACTCCCTATATATATATTATATAATATATATATATATATCTATTAATATATATTGTTATAATAATATATATATATTATAATATATTATATATATATATATTATATATATATTCTATATGTACATTATATGTAGGTATATATATGTGTCAGTATATGCCACCACACACCACACACACACACCACACACACACATACGCACACACACACACACACCACGACACACACACACACACACACACACATATAGATACCATATATTATATAGTAATATATATATATATTTTCATATAATATTATATATACATGTGTGTGTGTGGTGTGTGTGTGTGTGTGTGTGTTTGTGTTGTGGTGTGTATATATATATTATATATATATATATATATATATATATATATATATATATATAATGTAAAGAGAGAGAGAGAGAGAGAGAGAAATACCTCGATAGGCATGTGTAATTGATTATAAACTCGACATTCGTATCTGTGAAATACGATATTGACTGCTGCTTTTACTTGGTCTTTTTACCTTGAGCTATAATGATAATAATATTGTAGATTTATCCAACGCCCAGTAATATATATTTAGTTTTCTCTTATATATATATAATATAGTGAGAATTTTTTTTCTGCATCACGTTGTTACAACCTAATGTTAATATACTTTCTTTTTCATGGGCCTCCTGAACATTTTAATTATAAAACATTTTTTGCAATATATTCTGCACAATCTCTTTTGCCCTTTTATGTTAGGAATGATTGTTCATCATGCTTATATTTATATTGACTTTCACTTCAAAGGTTACATTGAGTTTCCTTGCCGACTGGATGCCTTAGCCCACTCACGGATGAGGAAATATATGGCCAGAGTCAGTCTCAAAGAAGAGCTCAACGACGATGTCACCAAAGAGCATAATCCTAGATATTAATGAAGACCTTTTGCTTATCGATGAGGGAGGGATGAAGTGGCAAAGTGACGTGGATCTTCAGAGCTCAGGCATGAAAGAAATGAAAGGATTGTGTAATCTTGATTCCGGTAGTAACTGCCATTGATGACGTTTTTTTATAATAAATCCATCCTATTAATTTTCAATGAACGCAAACCATACAGATGTCAAAAGTTTGCAAAAGAACCTTCATTGCCACATGCAGTAATACTCAAGGCACATGAAAGTAACTACAAAAAAGAGCCCAGACAACCGTAAAAGTTGCAATAAGACCTTATCAGGTAAAGGTCTCTAATGGATCACTATAAGAGTACATACGATGAGATGCATAAACACCTTGTAAGTTTGCAATAAACCCTTCCGAGCCAAAGTATCTGGTCAATCACATAAGAAACATCAAAGAGAGGCATACGCTGTGAAACTTGCAGTACGGCCTTTGCTGAGAAAGATGTCTGGGAAGGCACATAAAAATAAAGATATAACATACAAGAGACATACAGCTGTGGATTTTGCATAAGGAACAGAAAAAAAATAATCTCGACGGACGGATACTTATAGTGTTCCATGGAATTCATAAAAAAAGAGAAGTCAAACAACTATGGACATGCAACAAAAGGCCTTCTCAACCATATGGTCAGTTTAAGACACATGGGTGTATAATTGGAATAGGATTTGTAATAAGAAATTCTCCACTCAAAAGAAATATAGGAAGCCGTATGGGAGTCATGCAAACGATGAAGCCTACAGCTGTGAGATTATGCAATAGGGATCATCATCCAAAAGCAATCTAGCAATGCTGACATACATACAATTGAAAATCCACCCAGTTTGTAAGGTCAGTTGATCAAGTTAAATTCATAAGCAAACGGACAAAGCAGAACCTTTGATATCTGGCAATTGGGCCTCCGAAAAACTAGTCTCGTTAAACATATGATAGTAAAGAAGTAATACACTGTGATATTTTGCCCTTCTCATCATCCAAACGTAATCTAACAATGCCATTGGAAGACTACAAATGAGT
>NW_023641952.1:0-2500 GCF_015228065.2 Penaeus monodon
TCTCTTTAAAGTCGGGAGGTTTTTTTTTTTTTTTTTTTGGGGTGGGGGGGGTGGTGGGGGGGTTTGCAGTCGTGAATGTGCAAAAAAATATGCTTTTGGGAAAAAAAAGGAAGAGAGAAGGAAAGGGAGTGGGGGGGAAGACAGAAAAATGAAAAAAAGGGGAAAAAGGAGACCAACTAACAAAACCCCTTTTTTTCATACGTAATCCCCAAAAAAAACCAAAAAAAAAAAAAAAAGAAAAAATAAAAAAAAAATAAAAAAAATCTCCCATCAAAAAAAAAAACACAAAACAAACAACCCCCAATATAACAAAACAAAAAACAAAACACACACAAAAACCATAAAAACAAAACAAAACACCCACCCCCCCACCAAAACCACCAACCCACCCACCAAACACCCATCACATCATCACCCCTACACCACCAACAACACAACACCTCCACCCCACAAAAAAAACCAAAAACCATCAACCCCCAAACACCATCATCCCCACCACCACCCCATCCCCCCAAAACCAAAAAACCACATCACCATCACCACACCAAACCCCCACCACACACCACCCCACCACCAACCACCACCCATCACCAACCCCCAAACCCCAAACACACCACCAAAATCAACAACACCATCACAATACTACCACCACCCAAAAACCCACCACCACCCCCACCACCATCACACCCCCACCAACCCCACCCCCACCCCAACCACCAACACATCCCCAAAAACATCACCACCCCACCACCCCAATCACACAACCACCACCACCACACCCCCCCAACCCCACAACCCCACCACCCCCCCAAACCAAAACCCCCACACCAACCATCACCACATCACCACCACCACCCCACCCCCCAACACCACCAACCCACCACACCCCACCACACCACCCCCAAACCCCCATCACCATCACCACCCCAAACCACACCACCACCAAAAAACAAAAACCCCCATCACCAAAACCACACCACCCACCCCCAAACCCCAATCAACCCCCTCACCATACCACCACCCCCATCACCACACCACCACCACCCCCAAACCACACCACCCCACATCCCCACCACCACCCCCACCCCAACCACCCCACCCACCACACTACCACCACCACCCCCCCCAATACCCCCCCACCACCCCCCAACCATCCCCAAACACCCCAATCCCCCCACCACCCCACCACCACCAACCAACCACCCCCCCCAAACCCCCCCCACCCCCCACCACCACCACAACCCTTTACCACCACACCACCACCACCCCAAACCCCATCCACCAACCCACCACCACCACCACCACCACCCCCACCCCCACCCCCCCCACCACCCCCAAACCCCCCCCACCACCCCCCCCCCCACCCCCCACCACCACACACCACCACCACCACCACCACCACCCCCCACCCCCACCACCACCACACCCCCACCCCACCAACACCCCCACCCCATCCCCATCCCATCACCACCACCACCACCCCACCCCCACCACCACCACCACCCCCAAACAGCACATCGCCCAACTGCGCCGCGATCGAAGGGCAAAACATTATCACTGGGTACACATTCCTTGTGCCGAATAGAGATCACGTTACAGATCGACAGCGATGAAAAAGCGAAAAACAAAGACAAACAGAGGGGAAAAAATTTTAAAAATAGAGAAAAGAAAAAGATAGTGATGATGAAGAATGATAAGGGATTTTGCTGGAAGATAAAGACATGACATTTAAAGGTGAAAAAATAAATATTTTCCCATTAAATAATGGATTTATGTTTGTAATACCAGTGATATTGATAAAACTAGTTATTTTGAGTGAGTTTAAAAGATAATATTAAAAGAGGGAAGGGGAGAGAGGGAGAGAAAGGGGATAGATAGATAGAAGTTTGATAGAGAAAGAAAGAGAGAAGAGAGAAGGAGAAAGGAATGGAGAACAGAGCAGACACCAAGAGAAATAGAGACACAGAAAAACAGGACAGAGACAGGAAAAAGGTATAGAGAAAGACAAAATGCAACAACAGACAACAGAGAAAAAAAAGGCGGAAGAGTTTCACGAAACAAATGCCCCTTCCCCCTTTCACAAAAAATGAAGCTTTTTTTCAAAACATCACACATACCCCTTTTTATTTATTTTTTATTACTTTTTTTTTTTTTAATTTTTTCAAGCAAAACTCGTTTTTGTTTTTTTGGGCTGTGGACAGATTTAGGGTTTTTTGAAACTTATTTAACGGTAAAGCTATTAAGTCTATTTTTTTTTAAAAAACTTTAAGATAAGGACGAAACATTTTATTTTTTATATTATATGATAATGGGATTTTTAAATTTTTAAAAATGATTGTAGAGGTAATTTTTTTGAATGACAAATATCACAAAATAATCCCGGGACAATGTGTTGATTAAACGGAAAATAACATACTAGGAGGGAAAAAGAGACGAGGATAGGAAGACAAAAGAAGAAAGAGAAGGGGAGAGAGAAGGGGAAAAGAAGAGGAGAGAAGAG
>NW_023641952.1:7500-10186 GCF_015228065.2 Penaeus monodon
AATTTTTGAAAATGAATGAATACTACGAGTGATTTCCATCGGTTGCCAGGCGCACAAAAGGATTAATTAATTTGAAATAGAACTTTGAAGTAGGGAAGAGTACTGTAATTGCCCAGCGGAACATTCTGTGAACATCTCTCTTCCCCCTTTTTCTGCGTACGTGCGTATCCGTGTCTGGTCTGTCTGTCGTCTGCGTCTGCCTCTGTTTTAAATTTATCATCTATATCTTTTTATCTTTGTCTCTTCTTTCTCTCTCTCTCTCTCTCTCTCTCTCTCTCTCTCTCTCTCTCTCTCTCTCTCTCCCTCTCTCTCCCCCTCTCCCTCCCTCCCTCCCTCTCTCTGTCCTCTCGTTTCCCTTTTTAATGAGTACTTTTGAATATATAATATATATATTTTATAATATATTATAATATATATATATATAATATGGGGGTGTGTGGTGTGTGTGTGTGTGTGTGTGTGTGTGTGTGTGTGTGCATATATATATATATTTTATATATTTTATATATATATATATATATAATATGTGCGTGTGTGTGTTGTGTGTGTTTTGTGTGTGTGTGTGTGGTGTGTGTTTTTTGTGGTGTGTGTGTGTGTGTGGTGTGGTGAGTAAACAAAATTTAAGGGTTCTGGATTTGGGTATATACGCGTTAAAGTTGGCCCTTGTATATGCACAGTGTACAAAAACAAACAAAAAAAAATCCTAAGCCATTGTGTTCTTGCCATCGATTTCCAAGAATCCTCCCCCAACCCAAAAAAAAAAAAAATGGTGTTCAGTGTAAAATTTGTTTGTTAGCCAAGTGATTAATGTTATGAATACAAAACAACAATAACTTATTAGGAACTGCGCCTGTTTGTTCAAGTATTTGGGTGTGCATTGTAAAGGGAAATTTATTGTTTAGCTATGCCATTTTTTATTAAAATAATAATATAATCATTATAATAGCAAAAACAACCATAATAATAAATGACTTTAATTATAGTAAGAAAACACATAATAATAATGATTACAATGATACTGATAATGATAATACTAATAACGATAACAATTATGATAAAAAATATTTCACACCTCTAACACTAATGACAACAATAATGATTATGATGATACTAATATAATACGATGATAATGATTAAAAAACAACAAAAACAACAACAACAAAATAACCCTAATAATATAGAAAAAACTCAACCAGTATCCAAAACACTCCTACAATAGTACATAAAGAGAGAGTGAGAGTGTAAGGGTTCGGACAGGCGGTTAGGTGGTGGAGGCCCCAACATAACACAGTATGGTTTAAAAATGGGCTTAGGGTATAAGGACCATTCCCGTGATGTCTCGTTTCTTTCATTGGCTTAATTTACACTGAAATGATCTCGAAGTGAGGGCTGCTCTCTGCTCCTCCAGGTAACGAGGTGTTGCTTATGGAGGTTTGCGTCACCCTGTAATGTTGGTCTAGTGATGTCTATGAATTGAATGTTACCAAGGGGCAATAAAGGCAGGAAGGAAGTTTCTTTTTTTATATTGAATGGATAAAAAAGAGGGAGGAACAAACTCATGAAACCCACACATTTAATGAAAATGACTGTGAGTAAAATAATAATAACAGCCATAAGAATGATAATATAAACAACGTTGTGATTACAAACAAAGGCGATTATGATGAAAACTATAATAAAACACATAGCATTGATAATACAGTACTATTATGATAATGATGATAATGATAATTAATAATAGCATAATAATGGACATGATAATTGTGATGATAATGCCCATCATAATAGTAATGATAACGATAACATTGATAGTACATTAACAATAAAGATCGGGGAAAATTGGGGTGATGGTGAGGATGGTAAAAAATAGGCTGAGTAAAAAACAAAACAGATATTCATAATAAGAAGTTCCTAGTGACAGATTCAAATTACCTATAAAAAGATTAATTAAAAGTAATTATCTGTGAAAAAAAAACGTTTTTCTTTTAATAGATCAGTTAGACTTCTTGTTTTTTGTGATGATCCAAACCGGCGTTCTTTCGTTTAAAAATCAGTTTAATTAACAGTAGATTAAGATCTTACTGCTCCTTCCCTTTCATCTCCCCTTTCCTTCAACCTCCTCTCTCTGCTCCTAACTCTGCCTCTCCGTCTGTTTGTGTTTTTTTCTGAGTGTGTGTGTGTGTGTGTGTGTGTGTGTGTGTTGGGGTGTGTGGGGTGTTTTGTTGTCTTCTTTGTCTGTCTCTTGCGTGTCTTTTTTCTCTCTCTCTTTCTATTTCCTGCACACACACACACACACACACACACACACACACACACACACACACACACACAACACACACACACACACCACACAAACACACACACACACACCACACACACACACACACACACCCCAACACCCCACACACACACACACACACACTCTTCCCCTCATCTTTTTCCCCCTCCCCCCACCTCTCCTTTCAATCCCCAGCCATCTCCTAGTGTAAGCAACAAACATCGCCCTCTTTATATGCCTCGCTTAGGCCTAACAGTGACCTAAAGGGCAGGTTTAGTGGCTAGACATTTTTTCCCTAGGCCCATTCATTGTTACAGCCTACTTGTGACGGATGGGTGAGCCTCGAAACAAAAAGGAAGGGTAATTTTGTTTTGGAGAGGAATGGAAAAGATCCAATTTTTGTAAAAA
>NW_023641953.1:0-7500 GCF_015228065.2 Penaeus monodon
CCGAGTGAGACTGACGTGGCGGCGGCACAATTCGAGGCTAATGCCTGACCTGCTGTGCCAAAAGCTACAGTAGGGTCGTCTGAACTATCCACTTCGAGTAGTTCCTGCCTGAGTAATTCCCTCCTTTTTTTAAGGGGATTTATTTTTAAACATGTATGCTGGTAATCCTGATCATGCTTTTATTTTTCTAGTAGGGACTGTCCCCCCCCGTTGTTTATTTTCTGAATGTTTCTTTTAGTTTGAAAGTTCGCGTTTTAAGTTATATGTGTATTTAAGTATAGCTTAAGGTATGGTTTTCATTGTTTAAAGGTTTTAACTTTTAGTCTATTTTAGTTTTAAGTTCATTTCTCTAAGTTTATACAAAGCCTTTTTCGAGTTTTGGTTTTAAACTTTGGGTTGTTTAGTTTGCAGTTTAATTTTAAGTTGCTATTTTCGTTATTTTTTTTTTTGAATTATGTTTTATTTATTTTATATTTTTGGAGAGTTCGTGGTCACTCGTTCTATATAAGTTCTGGAGATTTGCAGTCTATTGTACTTGTCCTGCTGTCTCTAGGTGTAAAGGATGGATCTACTATCCTCTCTCCTTTCATATAAAGCGTGGGGGGAAGGAAATTTTGTTGTGCTCTGAACTTCTAGTCTGCTGACAGTTCGCTGGAGTTTCCCTCGACCTGAGCCGTCAATGAGGGGGCAAGACGCCCGAACGACCCGGAAGTTTGGCTATAGGAGGCCTTCGCTGGAATCGGCGGCCACCTGCTGGCGCCTCTCGCATAGTTGTGCTGGCCGCTCGGTTGGGCAAGGGTGAGTTGTAGTGGACGCGTATGTACTCGCTTTGTCTAAAGTCGCGAGAGCTCAGACTCACGACTTAGTTCGTAATAATGTCTTGCCAACATGAAGAGTATAAGTCTCAGTCAATCGCTGAAAGAGGTTGAAGGCCTTTGGTGTTCACAGTAAGCAGTACCCTTCCAGTGCGCTATCCTTAGCGCCTCCAAACACTGAGCGACGGCGAGGATAGTAGGGAGGCAAACGTGCTGATGTCCTTGCTCAGTAACGCATCATAATCTGTATAGAGTGGCTAGGAAGAGTAGGAGGATTGAAAGGGGCAAAAAACACGTTCATGTCCACCTGCTGCGGCGGCTTGACCGGGAGTGGGGAGAAACGCGCTTGATTCCCAGCCGCGTAATAGACCCAGAGAGGGAAGAGGAGAATAATGAACTCAAATCTCGTTACTGAAACATCGAATCACAATAAATAGAAGAGAAAGAAACAACCGTGAAAGGGGGTGACAGGGAAGGATAAAAATTATTGGCATTCCTTATGTAAGGAAAGCTAAGCAGAGAAGGATAGATCATTAACTTTAACTCTTTCTCCAGGATGAAACAAAAACTAAACTGTCTCCGTTCGACAGCCATGTAGGAATGCATGCTTAAGGGCAGTTAGTTTCAATTAGCATATAGCTTTATACGCAGTGCATTTGAGTTTATTTTCGGTGTTTCATGTGCCTGCGAAATGCCTGTGGGGTGTTCTGGAAGGCCGCATGAAATACGATAGGAGAATTTTAAAAGTATTTTTAGTTGGTGCTTCTAGATTATGGGCAGCACATACTTATTGCTCATGCAAGATACTATACTAAACCATAAAGAATTACGAAGGCTATGCTGAGCTATATCTTTGCAACATGAACGAGTGACATTCAGAGGTAGCTTTTGGTCTTTGCTGAAGTGTAAATATTCTAAAAAAAAGAAACGTATTATATATGATCAGTGTACTTTCTTTCTGCACGATGTTGGCGCACTTGCTCTCTTGTTTTTTAACTGCTGATTCTTCTGCTTAGACTTTTTCTCTTTGCTCTGATGAGGTGATATAGAACTTCAGTATAAGAGGTATCGTGTTCGCATGGAAACTTTCTAGAAGGGAGTTAGTCTTTCCTGACCCTATGGCATTTGATGGTATGTTATTGTATAGTTGATTAACGTGCAGTAGAGCATGATGATAATATATAATTATAACTGATAATGTTTGCTATACAATGCAATGCAGAAATGTATCTATACTTTAGAATTAGTCGCATACATCATGAGTTTTGCTGTAAAATTTGAAGAGGCTGTGCGCACGAGAATTAAAGTATTCTAAGATTTTACTTGAGTCAGTCGCATATATTGTATAGATTGTGGAGCATCTGTCTCATTTTTGTTTGCGTACTTATGGTTGGATGAGCATAGTCAAATAAGATATATACTATATTTGATCATCCTAGATTTTATGTTTTTAGACTGAGAATGATGAACGGTACAAGATTCTATAAAGGAGGTATAGTTGCGATAAGAGAGTAGCTGCCATATGCTACAAGTTATCGCCCCCTTGTTTGGCAAGTGGTTATGGGGGCTCCGATATAAGGTTTCAAGATAAAGCGGAATCGCGCAGTATAATATAGTCCAGTCTGCAATCTTCACCTTTATTGGATTTACTAATAAAATACTACAATTTAAAAATATATTATATATTTGCCTATTTTTAAATGTAGACATCTTGTTACGCAACGTGTCTGGATTAAGGTAATAAAAAAAAAAAAAAAAGCAAAAGAAAAAAAAAAAAATACAAAAAAAGGAGATAGGGCCTTGTCTTGGTCTTCAATTTTTGAATGTTATCTGTTGCGAAAATGCACTTTTTTCCTGGTACTTACTGATTTTGGAGTTTTATATTCATTTTTGGAACGGCTTCAGTAGCAGATAATGCCCAGATATAAAGAAAAAAAAGTAAATTAATGGTTTTCTAGAGTTCATACACTCAAGGGGCAAGACGAGGAACATAAATAGGCATAAGAAATACAAATATTGCAGAGTTCATATAACATATACTTAAAGAAGGCTACTTTATTTGCATATTTCTGCTGCACAACGAAACATTTTGCTGGGTTGACTTCAGTAGTAGTTATTTCTTTATTTTTTTCCTATAAACCAATTAAAGAAAGACATTAAAATGGCAAGGTTAGCGATTTTAGCTTTAGCAGTAAACGTAGAATGACGTGATTTAGAGATAGATAGGTGAGGACGTCGTATATCATTATTTATTATTGTTATATTATCTTTATTATTATTATTATTATTATTATTATTTATTTACGTTTATTTATTTACTTTTATAATTATTATTTCTTGTTAGTCATTTATTATAAATTACTTGACGATGCAATTATATCATTATATACTAGAACTGCTATTATTGACAACTACCACTAACTTATTTTCTAGGCTACGAGTAATCATTTAAAAGGTAATAATAATGGATGATGCAGTGCGATAATAACGATAAAATACGATAGATATATAATTAGACAACAACTCGCATTTATCATACTTTAAAACGCGTATTTCATAAATATATTGTTACGATTGGTATAGGTAGTGTTGGTTAGGGTAGCATTATGAGGTTTAGGATAAGGATTGCTTTAGTTAGGTATTGTCAGTTATGTTAGAATTGTCAAAGCTTGAGATTAGTTATAATCATAAAGTTATTAGATATAGGTTACTTTGGGTTAGGTGATTATTTAAGTATTAGATTAGGTATGGTTAGGTTAGGAAATAAGGAGAGATTAGACATTGCATATTTTTTTAAGACGCATTTGGAAAATGTCATTTTGGGTATTCATGTTAGGTTATAAGGAGACACTACAACATTCGAGTCTGAATGTATATAGTTATTTTATGAGGGCTTCTCGAAAATTTTATTTATTGGTAGTATAGCCGATAATAATATTTTTTTTCTTTTTTAATTTTGTTTTATAGGATTGGGTATCAAATGATTTGAACGAGTCACTATACTCACCTACAAAGCACTATCAGTTAATTGTTTGTATGATATTTAGGCTTAACACATTTTCGCGTTCTAATTGTTTTATCCTATAATGAATCGAGCATTGTGTTTACTGCGCTATTATTCCTCTCTCTCTCAAGAAAAAGAAAAAAATAATAAAAAAAAAAATAAAATGATAATAAGATAAGTAGAGAAACAATATGATCTATAGCTACACTCCTATAGCATCATACGATATATATAGATATAAGTATATATATAATATATATCTTACTAATATCTATATATATAGACCGGGGCTATGTCATAATTTACAATTCATAATTTATAATATCAAACAATTCGCTCACAGAAGTATAATATCGACTTTCTCTGCGAGAGGATATATATCGATATGAAGAAGCATTTAATTGTAATTGAATACATATAGTGAAAAGAGAAAAAACTGCATCCGCAGTTGTTTTCCATCAGCTAATTCCAGCTCTGATTAATCTACCTAGCTGAAAATACTAAACATACTACTCTTTAATCTCCGCCCTAAGGTGATGAACGTCTAATCTTAATCTTTATATACGTCATCATAACCGAACGCCAAACGCTAAGCTTGAACGTCTAGATCTACCTAACTTTAAAGGCAAACTTTAATGAGGCTGAATATCCTAGCGCTGAAAATAAACTTAATTACATTACGCTAAAACTAAACTAATAATCCTAACGCTAACCTAATGTTAATAACATATACCTAGCCGAACCTCACTTAAGCATACCCACTTAAACCCCTTGGCGCTTAATCCTACCTAACCTTAACACCGAAATTTACACGTCGGAGAAACCGACCTTAGACCGCACTTAAATCTAAGTAAACTTTAATCTTTTGATAGCAATTTAATTTGCTGAATTAACATCACATATCCATTTTGCTTCATTTTCTTGGGGATGTACTATTCGATTCAACGAAAGATTAATAATTTTCTAGGTTGATCCCTTCTTTGTCGAGCAATAACTTTCGGCATATATTGTTCTCATTCTTACTTATAGCACCTATAACTCTTTACTTTGCAGACTGAGTTTCGAATACTTATAAGTATTTCGAAACTTATTCTGCAACGAAAAGTGTATAATCTAATAATTTATAATCACGGTTCCAAATTTTCTTCATCAAAATCGCTGTTCCCTGTCATATCCATGTATTTGCAGGTTATCCGAATATAATGGCTTGCAATCTTGCGATTGTCCTGCTGTTGAACACACGAAGTCGAATTCCGACTGTAGGGATTATTACCTGATGGATAATTAATATTGATAAAAAGTAAACAACTGATGGTGCTTGCTTTTGTTTTATTAGTTTGTGGTTTTACCTTATGTTATGTTCTGGGATGGTTAGTTGATAGTTTCGGGGTTAGGTTATGTTAAATATGTTTAGGTATGTTAGGTTAAAGCTATATTCTCTATTATTGTTGCTTAGGATTAATGTTTGGTTTAGGATATGTTGATTTAGGTTAGTTAGGCTAATCTCTAAAGCTAGTTTATGTTAGACTGCCATGTGCAGGGGTATTGTTAGGTTAGTTATATCTATATTAAATTGTGGGAGGGGGTTAGTTGAAGTAGTAAGATATGTTAGTGTTAGCTACGTTTAAGTTATGGTTGGGTTAATTTAGGTTAGGTTTGGGTCGAGGGGAGGTATGTTTATTTATTGTAGGAATAACATTAGACATGCTAGCAATGTTGATTTTAGGCCTTCCAGAAATCTATTTTGTCGAAGTCTGTGATACTATATTATTATAGATATATATATATATATTAATTATATATATTTATATTATACATATTAATATTATATATATATATATTAATATATCTTACTATAATTATACCTATATATATTATTTAGTAATGAGGTTGTGTGTAGATTGATTGGCTATTTCTGATTTTAACGTTTGCTTGTATTAGATATTGATTAGAATAGTATCGTAAAATTAATTCTGGGCTTTACTTATATTCCGTTCCATACAGTTATTTATTAAATGGTCGTTTAGTTGGTCTTAACCGGAATCCCGAGATTTTGGCTCATGTGGATTTTCTTTTTCCGACGATTATATATTATTAGCTGCCCACATCAACTGATTGCTTTATAAAGGTAAAATGCTGATGGCCGTTTCTTCTGCTTTGGCTCTATTTATTTTCATTACATATATAGTAAATTGCCTTGTTGTGATGTATCATATACATATATATTCATCGATACTCATCTTAAGATGGCATCTAACAGACGCTCGACGGGGCGCATGCCTGCATCGCACCCTAATAGGATGGCAGCCACGAGGTATGCCCTTCGAGGCGAGTCTTCCAGGCAGGCACATCTGCCCATCTCTAATTCCTCGCGAGCAGTCTCCGTCGAGGCTCCAAGCCATGATCTCCTAGACGTCCACAGGTCTCGCTCGCACCAGCGGTTTTGCATCGGCAGAGAGACGAAGCCTGATGGGGCAGGGGTCGTCCAAGGGAGGGGCTAGCTAGTGTGTCCGGCCATATAGCTGAGTTGGCGATCCCGGATTATGCATAAGTAATGACAGGTCCATCGCCAGTCTCGACGGTGTTGACTGCTGATTGGTATACTGGTCCTGCCACTGTCGCCTCATGATCGGCGGCGAAGATCTTGTTTAGCAAAAGTCTCAGAGGCGAGACTACCAAGGCAATGGCTAGGCGTCCATAGGTGTCCAGCATTGAAATAGAGGCAGAAACTGAAGTATCAAGGCCTTGAAAGACAGCCCGCAGCGTGTCTCTCTCGCATAGGTAGCCGACATCTGCCACCGCTCTGTTAGATCGGATTGCATGCTCCTGTTGCTTCAGACAATCCTGGTCTACTGACTTCCTGGTCTGTAGACAAGCGCGGAGATATGGACGACGTCTAGGTCTCGGTTATGGTGAAGACTTTTGTGACTTCACGTCTCGGCCGGCAAGGCATGGATCGACCTGAACGGGTTCCCCTAGATAGGCCTCCCTAAAGTGCCTGAATCTTGGTCTTGGTCCAGTAGTACTCTCTTAGGCCTAGGGCTTCGCCTCATTGCTAAATGCGATCAAGAGCCGCGTCAGCAAGTGGTATCTTCTGAAGGTACTCAGATAGGGTATGTGTGCACATCCGGCTAAAGTCAGGTCGCAAAGCTAGACCCTTAAATATTGCGCTAGTGTTGCTCCATCATGACTTTGGGCTATTAGCTCTGCCCATTATCACAGTCTATACAGAGTGTTTGAAAAGTGTGGGTGGCATAGGACACAGCACTTGGCTTCACTCCGCTGAATTAACAGGAGAGAAGTTGCGACATACAGCCGCTAAATCCCACACACTTCAGGGCACTTTCCAGTAGCTGCAGTTATTTATGTAAGGCGCAATAGGCGTGTCGGATTCAGCCTGGCCTCAGATCCTCCTCTATAGCGATTCCCGTGCGAGCCGAGTCAAACGCCTTCTGAGGTCGAAGGGCGTCGGCTGCAAGCACTCACGAGCCAACTCCACGACGGTGTTCCGGCATTAGCTCGATAGCGCTAGTATACGGTCTTATTGTGGACGTTGGCCTAGGAGTAATCCGCCAGACTGCTCGCGTATCTTGATGCGCTCAGTTATGGTGGTTGGCGGATGCGCTTTCGAGATAATGTGGGGGGATCGAGAACGCTTGCTGTATGCTGGCATTGTGATGC
>NW_023641954.1:0-10181 GCF_015228065.2 Penaeus monodon
TCTACACCAGGTCAAAAAAGGGTTTCCCCCTTCGTATTACCCCCTTGAAAAACCAAATTTATCTATCAACTAGCGTCACTACTTCCCCCATATGTATAACTATTTTTTGAACGTAACTGATCGACAAATCCCCGGTTACAGGCGAGTAACTTTTGGCCCCAAAAACGGGTGACCCTTCCCTTCCCCTCCTCCCGCCCCTGTCCCACTTCCCCCAAACCCCCATTAAAAAACCAATAACAGTAAGAAAAAGAAGCAAAAAAAAAACACCAGTATAAGCCCTGTTAAGGAGATAATACAGCCCCATGAAGTGTTAAGGTGAGTGATCACACCATAGCAATGAGTGTACACGATCAATATGATAGCCCGAGGGCAGTTGTCGCTGACGCCCCCCCTCCAAATTTTTATCCCACCTCCTCCCCCAATGTTTTATTATGACTCTCAACACAAAAACACACGTCCTAAGAGGGAAAAACACAAATAACAGGCTTAAAGTCTTGGTAAATTAAATGCGATAACCAATATTTCTACTTTGCACTTTTTCATACTTAAAAAAACTAACAGGTTAATTCCCCTATAGCTGAAAAGATTTGGGTCTGATTCCATTTCGAGAGCCAAATAGTGTTTTCAAGGTATCTAAACCAGGTAAAAGAGGGTTTCCCCCCATTTTTACCCCCTAAACTGTTTACTACCAACAGCGTCCCCACTGTCCCACATGTCGACTCAGTTATTTTTTGCTAATTAACCACGGGGGACAATGCAGTATTTTTCTAAAATTTTCCTCCCCGCATTTCTCGATTTTTTTAAAATCTACAATGCAATTAGGAAAATTTTTAAATTTTTCCTTTTAAAGACCCAAAGTATAATTATACAGACAGCGTATCCTTCTATAAGAGATGAAAAACAATACATCCTCCGTTTTCGAAAAAAGGGGATCCTTCCTCCCTTCCTACCGCCCCGTCCCACATTTCCCCCATCCCCATTACAAAACCCCAAAAATAGTAAAAAAAAAAGAAACAAACAAAAAAAATCACCATTCACAAGTCAGTTAAGGAGAAATAAGTCTGCACTAAGGTTACGGTGAGTGATCACACTTATAGTAATGAGCGTGACACGATCCAAATTGATAAACCCGAGTAAATTGCGCGACGACCCCACCTCCATATCACTCCCCCCCCTCCCCCATATGCCTTTATTATGATCTCAAACTTTCACAAACACACTCCTAAGAGGCGACAAAAAAAATAAAGGCTTAAAATTCCTGTAAATTTAAATGCGATAACCAAAAATTTCATATTTTCAGTTTTTTATTAAAAACAACAGGTTAATTACCTATTTTGGGTGAAAAGAGCTGGTTTATTTACTTAGCGAGCTGAATAGTGATTTTAAGAAATCTTAAAAAGGCAAAGACGGGTTTCCCCCCCATATTTACGCCTGAACACCCTAATTATCTACCAACTAGCATCACACCACCTATCCCACGTTTTTGACCTCAGCTATGTTTTGCTAATTTAAACCTCAAGGGACAATGCAGTATATTTCCCTTTAAAATGTTTCCTGCCGCTTTTCTCGATGTTTTACAATCTACAATGCAACTTATGAAAATATTTAGTTTTCCTTAAGACCCACATGTATAGAGACTCAGGATAACTTCGGGGTCGGCAGCCTTGTTTATTGCCAGAGTTGCTCCAAACTGGTTTTGGATAGTAGCTCTGTCCATTATTTCGGTCTATGAAAGTGTTGGTGCAAGGACACAGACTTGCCTCGCCCCTGCTTTAAAAACGGCAGTAGTTCGACTGGCCCCCACCACACACCCAATAATCCATGTTGGAATTCCCAAAGTCTTAGGATCTTCCATAGTAATTCACAATGCACTGAGTAAAAACACCTTCTTGAGGTCAATGTAGGCTAAAGCAGCCCATAACTGAACGCAAAACGGCATTCCACAATTATTTGAAACGCTTGGATATGGTTTACTGTTGAATTTTCCCAGGAGGAACCCTGACTACCCCCAGTCTCTGGTGATTTAAGACCTTTTTTTTGTAGCAAACTGAAACCCTTAACACTTTGATACATTGTTTCAAATTGTACCATACAAAGTTAGAGAATAGGATTGATTTTATTTTAAAAAAGAAAGAAAAAAAAAAAAAAAAGGTCAATATAAAACTATGAAAGTACTTAATTGCTGGTATGATTTTTTTAAAAGCAAAGCACCGCGGAAATTCAAATAAGATGGAAAGAGAACCAGACTTATTTTTTCATAAAACCCCACCACTCGCTTCACAAGGCTGTGAAAAGTTTAGATAACATTTTTCTCAGATTGTCAAAAATTTTTTTTTATTACATACGTCGTTCTTCATATGAAAAGTGGAAAATGGCATAAGGTGGCATCTTATTTGTATCCACCGCAAGTGGGCTCCATGTCCAAGTAAGACAGCGGGGTAATTCAAATTATCACAAACCTTTACTGATTCATAAACTGAAGTCAATATCACTTCATAAGATCGGACATTTTGGATATTCTTACCATGTCGTTCCAGCAATTGTCATGATTGACTTCAAATCTTACCCATATAGAGTGAGCATGTATTTGATTACTGCAAAAAAGGAACAATAAAAAGTTTTAGCATAATATTTTATATTTTATATATATAATATATATTATATATATATAAAATATATATAAAATTAGCCCGGGGTAAGACAATAAACTGCACCCGGGGGTTTCCCCTTGAACAAGAATAGCACCCTATTAGCTCCCTATGCCAGGGTTGCGGGGGAAGCTGTCTGCAGAAGGGCAGTGGTATCTGGTGAAACACCTTCGGTTTACTGATTACTGGTTTCACCAAACAATATGTCTGGCGTATTGCAGTGTAACTGTTTCAAAGCTGCAGAGATAGTTCCTCCTAGTCATTTGGAGACTGCGATTTGAGGACCCTCGGGGATCACTCAACTTTTCTTTTTCCTGACAAACCTCTACCCCAAGATTAAATACAAAAATGATAATTCATACCACATTGCCCGATCATTTATTGGGTGTACAAATTTGGGGTACAGTCCAATAAATGATCGCGTTATAAAGTCAAAATACAAGAAAAAACCTCATAACATTAGTATTATACAATGCTATGCTCCAACCAAACATTGCAAGTGATGAAGAAATGGAAAATTTTATAACTCTCCAAGAAATTTTAGACACAACCCCTAACAGAGATGTAAAAGTAATTATGGGAGACCTCAATGCCCAAGTAGGCAGAAATGATCTAAAAAATGACATCTGTGGAAAATTCGGCCTTGGATATATAAAATGAAAGAGGTTGAAGTTTTTTATTGAATTCTATGTACAAATAATCTAGTTATAGCCAACACATTGTTCCAACACCACCCAAGATACTTGTACATGTGGTTTTCACCAGACAAAAGAAACACGAACCAAATTGACTACATTGTGTTGAACCTGAAAAGGAAAATTTGTATAAAAAATGCTAAGACAAGACCTGGTGCTTCCTGCAACAGTGACCACGACTACTAACTATCGATTTTAAAATAAGATTAAAAAGATGGAGTGTCCAACACCCCCTCTAAAGCTCGATTACAAAACTCTTGACAACAATTATAGAATTACAGTGTAAAAACAAATTTGAATTGCAATAAATTTGGGGAAGATGATAAAACACCAAATGAGTTGTGGGAAGAAGGAAAAAAACTCCTGTGAGTGCTGCTTAAAAACTATCCCCAAAAAGAAAAAGATAAATTCCCCCTGGATATCTGAAGAAACACTAAGTGAAATTGAAGCAGGAGATGCCTAAAATCAAAGGGTATCAATAACCCAGTTGAAGAAGTAATTACAAAAACAAATACAAAAATTAAAAGATTATTGCGACAAGATAAGGAAAAATATTTAAATGAACATTGCCAGAAAATTTGAAAAACTGTTCTATCAATAAGACAACTAAAGAACTCTACCAAGGAGTAGAAACGTTAAAACGAAAATTTAAACCTACAAAGGACACTATCAAAACTGAAGATGGACTAGTTTTAGTTATGGAAAAGAAGTCAAAAATAGATGGGAAACAATTTTTGTTCCAACTTATTCAAAAAGAATAAACAAATCTAAAAACAACATTAATTAGACTCAATGACAGCGAAGATGAAACCACTGCCACTGCTAGATGAAGTTATAAAGCCATAAAAGAGTTAAAGAATAACAAGAGCCGGGAATGGATGAAATAATAGCGGAATAATCAAGAATGCTGGGAAAGTGTTAAATACTTCTACACTTTGTACGAAAATTGAAATGAAGAAGATGGCCCGAAGACTGGGTAAAATCAGTCTTTATTCCCATACCTAAAAAAGGTGATGAATAACAAGGATAATTGCATTGATAAGTCACAGCAGCAAAATTTTGTTGAAAATTATCGCTGAGAGAATGAAGAATTGCAGACGAACATGCAGGTTTTGCCTTGGAAAAGGTACCAGAAACCAGATTCTAAACTGAAATTATCATAGAGAAAAAAAGAAAACATCAGAAAGACCTATACCCGGTTTTATCGATTACTCTAAAAGCTTTTTATACTGTTGATCACGATATCCTTTTGGGAATAACATGAACGAATATGAAATTTCCAAAACACATCATCCAACTAATAAAGCCATTTATGACCAACAACAAGCAACTGTTAAAAAACACTTGTGGGTTAACAGAATGGTTCGAAGTCAACCAAGGAGTACGGGCAAGGTTTCATTCTGTTCCCGCATCTTTTTAATATATATTCTGAAGCAATTATGAGAGGTGCTCTAGAGAATTTGAAGGAATGTAGATGTTGGAGGTTACAAAATATCAAAACTAAGAACGCCGATGACATAGTTTTAATTGCCAGCAGTATCACTGAACTACAACAACTACTAGATAAAATTAGAGAAGCAAGCAAAAAGGGCTGGTTTATTTTTTAATGCCAAGAATAACTAAGACTATGAAGATTCGAAGATAACGACAATGAATGATGATGAAAAATATTACAATCAATGGAGTGGTTGTGGAAAATGTGAAAGAATTCATTATCTTGGAGCTGTTATTACTTTACAGACAAAGCTGAAGTTATTTGAACTCACTAGTTTTCCCAAATGCTTCATTTTTGGTTCTGAGTGTTGGGTACTGAAGAGGGCAGACAAGAAAAAGGTCAATAGTTTTGAACTAGAGGCCGCGGTGGCCGAGTGGTTAGAGCATTGGACTCAAGACTCTCACGACGGCAATCTGACTTCAAGAGTTCGAGTATCGGCCAGCGCGTTGTTTCCTTGGGCAAGGAACTTCACCCGATTTCCTGCCTAGCTGCTGGGTGGGCAAGCCAGCCCAAGCAGGCCGGCCCCAGAACCGGTAAATAGAGATGGTGACTCGATAAAAAACAGGGGAAGGCAACGGCAAACCACCGCTCTAAATTGCAAGAAAATCATGGAAATTCATGATCGCCCAAAGTCCTTTGTGGGACAGGGCATTTTAAAAAAAAAAAAAGAAAAAAGTTTTGAACTTGGGTTACAGATGAGTTTTAAAGTATAATGGAAGAAAAAAAAAAGGGAATGATAAAAGTGCGGGAAAAAAATAAATTAAAAAGGGGCCCGGGCCCGGGTTGGACACCCTTGAACAAAAAAAAATTTTAAATTTTATTGGTCAGTGAGGGAAGAAGGGGGGCAGCGGGGCCCGGGTGGGGGTGGAGGGCACGGGCAATTTTAGCCAAATTTGTTTGCGTGAGGTTGAGTAGTGAGTGGCGAGGGAGGTGACCCTGGGGCCCCAAAGGGGCCCCTGTCTTTAAACTTTATAGACGGGCCCAATAAATTTATCTTGGCTCCCTTTTCTGCCCCCTCTCAAGTAGTAGCAGCTGGGTGGTTGGTGAGGGAGGGGGACCAGGGGGGGGAAAGGTGTAGCTAAATTTGGGGCCAGGATGAATGGGCCTGTAGATTTTCTGAAGTTCCGGGACGGGAAAACCCCAAAGACTTGAGGCGCCCGCAGCATGGGAAGCCGTACGGGCAGACCTCAGATGTCTCGGGACTTTTGCTCCCGTCCATGAGAGTTTTTTGGGTTCGATGGTACCCCGAGCAGCTTGGTTGGAAGGATTACGTTAAGTGGGTGTCGTCCAGCGGGGAGGGGGGCGAGGGGGGGGGTTTTTGAAGAAGAATTGAATGCATCACGAAAGACTTTGGTGATTGAGGGTGACGGGGTTTTGGGGTGGCCCCAGGAGAGGAGGTTGTGAGAGGCCCCGGGATGGCGGAGAAATTTCAGGGGGGAAACTGTCAATGGGGGCGAAAATAGCCCGAGTCGTCTACGTTTTTTAAAAACGATGCTGGGGATCAAGGAGAGTGTCTTTAATCTACTAGGAAGCACAGGGGGCCCTTCTAGCCCCCGGGGGGGACCCCGAAATTTTTGGATTTTGGCCCCAAAAAGGGGGGAAAAAACCGGGGGGAACTTGCCCCTTCCCGGAAGGGCCAAATTGTCGGGTTGGAGAGTAAGTCTGCCACCCGGGGGATGAGCATTCCCTGACCGTAGTATGGTCCACCAGGCCCCGAAACCCTTTAAATTGAAATCTATGAAGATTTCTGGTGACGGGGATTTGGGGGTTGTAGAGGTGGGCGTGGACGAAAACCCAGGAAGCTGAAAGGGAGTTTTGTAGTGGAGGAGGGGCGCATGGGTTTCCGAAGGGCCCGGGGTCCCAAAGCGGGCGCGAAAGGGCCCGGTAAGCCCAGCGGCGACAAAGCTTTAAAAGCAGGGGTGGGGGGAAAGGGGGTTATGGTGATGGTTTGAGTTTTCGAAAGAGGTGGGGCTTGGGGTTTTTTACCGATTGGGCGGTGCAATGCGGTCCCTTTCCCTTTGATGGGCACTTAAAAAACTGTTGCAATGAGGGTTTATTTTTGGAAATTTAAAAGGAGTTGGCAGTTTCCCTTGGGACCTCTTTTAAGGTGCACCGGCAGGTTTAAGGGAGGGTGGCTCTCTTACACGGGGTTTTTCCAGCTTCTGAAGCACCTGGGAAATGACTGACTGTGGGGGGCAAGGGGAACGGGCCCGGGAGGTAGGCGGGGAGGCGGTAAGCTCTGACAAATTTAGGCGAATTTGGGCTTGAAAATCCTCTGTTTCTTACCGGGGCTAAAAATTGTTGGTGCATGGAAACGGCACGGGCCCATTTTCAAGGCGACAGGGTCCCCCAACTATTCCCCTTTCCATTGGCTGAACTGCAGGTGTGTGTTTGTTTGTGGTAGAAAGGTTTTTTTTTGGGGTGTTTTTATTTCCCCCGTGGGCTGTGTTGGGAGTAATTTTTTAGGCGGTGATGTTTTGCGGAAGGCCCGATTTCTTGTTGAAGAGGGGTTTTTTAGCGGCCGTGGATCCAAGGGGAGGGTTTATGGGGGTTGTACTGAGGACTTTTCGGGGAAAAAAGTGGTGGGAAAACCTTTGTGACGGGGCGACAGATAGTAGTGCCATTGTCCTTTCCCCCTCTCAGCGCGTTTAAAAAGCGTCAGTCCATTTTGTTGGGTGATCCACTGTCCAAAAGGGGTATGATAGAGGACTGTGTGAAATTTGGGCCCGTATTTTGGTCTTGGTCCGCTTTGGTGAAGACGGTGGGGGAAAGGGAGCCAAAAACTGATATTTTCTACTGGGCCAACAGGAGAAAATTTGGTTTGAGGAGGCTGGTACCAGTCATGTAAAACTTTTTAAGGGTCAAATCCCGGGTTCTTTTGGTTTTAAAAAGGGTTTACTAGCTCATTTTTGCAGGTCGAAGGGGTCTTTTCATTTTAAAATCACCGCATTTTTAATCTTGCATGACGGGAAAACCCCCATGCAGGAAAGGTTTAGTGGTGGGGCAGGTGGTGATAACAGTTGTTTGGTTTGGGGGTCGTGGGAGGTTGGGAAATCACACAGCAGATGAGGGACCCGGCGAGGCGAGGGTGGTGAGGAGGGGTGTCCCGCACCCACAACACTTCCAGGTCAACCGGAACTTCCACGTCCAAGGGGGTGGGCGAGAGGTCGTTTTGGGACGACAGGATAACCCCTCCTCCTTGTTTGTTTGTGTGGAGGCGAGGGAACATGGTGTAGTCACCTATATGTATGGTATCAGCTTGGATCTGCGACGCCTCTGTGATGGATACAATTCCCGGGATTGAGAAGTGATGATAGTGTGCAGCTCGTCTATTTTGCTGTTGAGGGATGTGACATTAGACAGGGAACTTTGGGAAGTCTGGGAAATTCAAAAATGTCGGTAGGATTTAGCTGGTTGGGCCTTCTTTTGCTTGCACCTTGTCCGGAGTATGACGGCCTCCTTTGCTACCCGGGCATGAAAAATGTTAAAATTCTTAATTTAATCTTTGTATCACTTCACTGTTTCGGTATTCACAACTGTGTTTAAGGGCATATAATGTTTTTTCTGTTGTACCGAAGCAACATAAAATCAGCGAAAACACTAAATCCAGAAAAAGAGGGAAGGGGCGAGGCAGTAGGTGGGGGCCGATGTATTGCAAGTAAAGTTCAATTTCTTACAATGTACACCGACACCTATGGAATTCACTGAAAATAACTGAGTAGTCACTGCACAGCAACTTGTACTAGCCTAAGTGAAATCTAAACATTCCAGAAGGAGCAGAAAAAACAGGTGAGGCCAACAGCCGGCCTTGGCTGCTAGGAGCGCCGACTTGCACGTCCGTCTTGTACGGCGTCAGGTCAGAAAGTGTGTGTGTGTGTGTGTATACGCGTGTGTGTGTGCGTATACGTGTGTGTGCGTATACGTGTGTGTGCGTATACGTGTGAGTGTGTGTACGTGTGTGTGTGTATACGTGTGTGTGTACACGTGTGTGTGTAATACGTGTTGCGTGTGTGTGTGTGTGTGTGTGTGTGTGTGTGTGTGTGTGTTGTGTGTGGTTTGTTTTTGCGCGCGCGGTTTTTATACATGTGTGCGCGCCGTGGGGGTAAATGTGTGGTAGTACATGTGAAGTAAAAATCTAAACTTTCCAGAGGAGCGAAAAACAGGTGAGGCAAACCCCGGTTGGCTGTTGGTGGTTGTGTGTGGTGTGTGTGTGGTGTTGTTGTGTGTCTTGTGTGTGTGTGCATGTTGTGTTTACGTTGTGGTGCATGTTATCGTGTGTGTGTGGGGTGTTGTACGCGGCGTGGTGTAAAAGGGGGGGTTGTTGTGTGTGTTTATGTGTACTGTGTTGAGTACACGTGTGTGTGGTATTACAGGTGTTGGGGGTATGTAAAGTGTGTGGGTTGTACACGTGTGTGTGTAGTAAACGTGGTGTGTGATGTACACGTGTTGTGTGTAGTACATGTGTGTGTGTGTATGTAATGTTGGTGGTGGAAACCGTGTGTGTGTTAGGTTGGAAAATTTTTTTTTCTGTTGGGAGGATTTGGATAAATCTATTTCTTTTCCCCAGTGGACCACTGGGGGGTTCCCAACGCGGATCCAAAGTCCCAAATAAGAACCACCGCAGCGAGGGCGGAGGTCACATTTTATATCTGACTCGTTTGACCCAGGTTCGTGAAGCCCACCGGTAAGGTAGCCCTCCCTCCCCCCGGGTGGGCTGACCCCGGCCCCCGGGGCTTTAAAACCCCTTAGACAAATCGTAGGTGTGTAGGTTTTGTTCACCCCCTTTTCGTGGTTTTTCGTTCCCGCCCGCCACTGTACTAGATAGATACCCCTTTTTTTGGGGGCAGCGAGGGCCGTTGCTCCTTTTTGGGATGCAAACGGACACACCCCCCTGAGAAAAAACTGCTCGACCCCCAGAAGATGTTGAAAAAAAAAAAAAAAACACTTAAGTACCGTTGGCCCTTTTTATTTTTTTTCCCCTTTTTTCCCCTACATGGTAAACGTTGTTTTTTTTGGGGTTTAAAAGGTGCTAATGACAGCAAAAGGCACGTTTCCAATTCTTCCCCCTAGATGCATTCTGTGCGATCGAGTATGTGACAATAAAATGAAAATCGTTGTTAGTTAAGTTTTAATTTTTTTCTTCGTTTTTTGAGATTTTATTGTTTCATTGCAAAAAAAATTTTTCGGTTCGGATTTTTTTTCACAATATCATTTCATTTTTTTCCCTTCCAACCCCGCCCCCCACCCGACTCCTTTTTTTTCACTTTGGATTAAAAAAGGTTATTTTCCGTCTGCCCCGACCCCACTTTCTCTTTCCCGGGCGGGTGGGGGGGGGTGGGTTAG
>NW_023641955.1:2500-10181 GCF_015228065.2 Penaeus monodon
GGCTTGTTCAACATAGAATCAAGAAGCAGCTTTAAAAAAAAAATTAATCATCATCATCATATGCATGAAGATATTATGCTGATATGTTGTCATGACAACATCTGCAATTGACAATCTGCAAGATATAAACCATAATTGTACCATATTTCATCACCTTTTTTAAAAACTGTAGATATATTAGTTCTACTTAACACCTAAACAGTGTTTCACCATTACTTTCATTGAACAAAATTAATTAGCTATTTTTACAATTTGTTGATATATTGGGTTTCCATAAACACAACAAGTTGTGAATTAATTACTAATGACTTTTAGAAAAACGGTTAGGCATTACAGGTCTAAAAACTCTTCGACGGGAACAGTTTGGTATGGATAGTATAAAAGAGGTATACTGATACCGTACAGCATGATGACTATTAGATACTTTGTGATACAAATTTCTCATTGCATTCTTGTGCCAGATACTCTACGACCGTGTAATCTTACTCACCTCGTTCTGTGTCGTTTTCCTATCTAGCCTAACCACCCAATAATACCTTTCTTTGATTGAAAACCAGCTTAGCCTGCGTGGTAAAAGAGTTGCAATGATTCAAACTGGGCTGTGCTATAATAAATTTGAAGTAAATAAGGTCAATCATTCTGACTTCGAAGGGGTAGTACTTATAGTAGGAATCATTACTATAAAAAACGGGAAGATTATTAAAAACTATAAAAATTAGAGCAAAAGCAATAATATCATGCAACCAAAATCATCCATGGATATCATTGGATCACGGAATGAATGCACACAATACATTACCAAATGCCCTTAACACAAACCCAAGATTCTATCATTAAAAGATATAATAAAAAGCCCAAACAATGGAATGTCTGGACTCAATCTGGGAATAATACAATTCTCACAAACATTAACCTTTAGAAACAAAATACATCAAATGCATGCACAAAGTGTAAACAAACTGAAATTAATCTTACTAATCTTCTGTGATATGAAGATGTTTTAAAAACGCAATCTCTCGTAAACATTACCAATTCACTAAAGTTACTGAAATCACACCTTGAGGCATTAAAAACTAGTTCATGAATTTGCAATGTAATTAACATTATCAACATTATTATCATTTTGCTTCATATACTTAACAAGGAACCCCATTTATGATATTTAAAATCACAGCCACATTTCTCAATAAACAAATAATAACTGCTAACTTTTTGTACTTACTGATCTTTTTCCTTTTCCTTTTGTGTCATTTCTATTTCTTACACTATATACTTAAGAAACAAGTCACATAACTGTACTTTAGAATGAAAAATACAATTACATTCTGTCGTTCTAATATTACATTCTATAAGTGTGTATATTATATGTTGTATTATATTACACACATGTATATATACAAATATATGACACATCGATACATATATAGAAACATACATTACATACATAATACATATAATACATATACCATGCATATATGGATATAGATATAATATAGATTATATATATATATATAATATAATATATATATAATATATATATATATAGCTATAGATGTATATGTATATGTAGATGTATATGTATATGTATATGATATGTATATGTATATGTAATGTGTGTATGTATTTATAGATATATCTTAAATATATATATATATATATATATATTATATATATATATATATGTATATGTATATGTATATGTATATGTATAGGGTATTATGTATAGGAGAGGAGATGGAGAGTGTAGAGGCAGAGGGCGAGGGAGAAGGGTAGAGGGAGTAGGGAGAGGGAGATGGGGGGAGGGAGAGAGAGAAGAAGAGAGAGTAGAGAGAGACAGAGAATACATAGATAGAATAGAGGAGAACAGATAGAGATACAGGAGAGCTGACAGAGAGAGAGACAGAGTAGAGAGACCGAGAGAAGAGACAGAGAAGAGACATGACAGAGATCGACAGAGAGATATATAACATAATATGGATACATAGAGAGTTGAGACACGAGAGATGTATAAAGATATATAAGAGATATAGATATATATATATATATATATATATATGTGTGTGTGGTGTGTGTCGGTGTGTGTGTGTTGTGTGTGTGTCAGTGTGTGTGTGTGTGTGTTGTGGGTGTGTGTGGTGTGTGCGTGTGTGTGTGTGTGGGTATACTCACACACATACATATACATATATACCGACACATAAAACAATACATATATTCATAGATCATATATTATATAAGTATATTCATATTATTATACTATATATATATAATATATATATATAGATATATATACATATATATATATAGTATCATATATATCATCTAATATATATATATATATATATATATATATTATACACACACACAACATATGTATATGTTGTATATTGTCATATGTGTATACTGCTGTGTGTAAGATATGTATGGGATATGGTATGTGTATAAAATGTTGTGTGTTATATGTATTGTGTGTATATATATATATATAGATATAGATAGAGAGAGATGAGAGAGAGATATATATATATAGAGAATGTATGTAGATATGTAGGTATATATGATAATAGACGATAGATATAAGAGATGTATAGATTATGAGAGAAGAGAGAGAGAGAGAGAGGATATAGAGTGGGAGATATATGAGAGATATAGATATATAGAGATAGGATAATATATATATGTAAAAAGATATATATATATGGAAATATATATATATGGTAAATAGATATATATAGTAAAATAATATGGTAGATGTAAATTTTAGATAGAGAATAGGATATATATATATAGATAGATGAATAGATATATATGATATTACGTAGTAGAGAGGTAGAGATAGCCATGTAACAGACACATATAGTCTAACAGGTACTATATAGTATATATAAATAATACATAGGTATCTGCTTCTCTCTCTCTCTCTTTCTCTGTCTCGTCTCTCTCTCTCGTCTCTCTCTCTCTCTCTATCTCTCTCTCTCTCTCTCTCACACACAACCCACACACACACAACACCAACCACACCACACACACACACACACACACACACACACACACACACACCACACACCCCCCCCCCCCACACACACACAAAATATAGTCTGAAGAGTGTTTGTTAAAAGATACTTTGAAAAGAGTTGGAATATGTAAAATATCCTCAGAAGTACTGCAAAAATAAGAAAACATAAAATCCATATGAAATTATACAGAATAATATTCATTTTTAAAAAATTAAAAAATACTTGGTAATGGTATGCTTTTAACACATTCCTAGCAAAGAACTAATGTGATTTTCTATACAACTCTATTTTGATATTTAAAATGCAAAATTTAAAGAAATCTTTAATCTATACTCAATGTGTGCTAAATTGGTAATCTCACTCCTCTTTTTCTGAGGCAGGAACTAAAATGAATGTGAAAAATATTCTTGCTCCTTTTTTAAGCAATTTTTTAACCACTGTAAGGTATATACCATTAATAAAGCAAACATATCTATACATACTTAGTAAACTTTAGTAGTGAGAGTAAAAAATAGAATAATTCATTATCAAATGAGAAAACGTATCTAATTGAAGTCTCCAAAATCACACTAAAAAACAAGAATTAAAAAAATAAAGTCTCACACTGGCTTCCTTATATAACCAATTAGCCTCTTGTATAAAGAGTGTAAATAGGAGTAAGACCACATGAATTAATTTTCAGTAAATATGTATGTATTCTAAAGTGTGTAACCAGCTAAAAATTCACTAATCCATGCCACGTCACATTGCCAATGTGAAATAAAATATAGCAAATTTAGTTTCAAAACATATTTTAAAAGTATGAATGCTTTTGAGATGTACTGTCGATTTGTTCAATGATTTCAGCTTGAAGGTGCAAAAAGAAAAAATAAATGATACCATACCTTGTGGTCATCTGGTTGGATTTCCTCTCTTGTTCCCTCTCTCTCCTTGCCTTTTTTCCATTGTCTAAACTTTCCTTTTGTGCTGGCAAGATCAATCTGTTGGTTCATATCTTTACATAGCTCTGGTGCAATGACAGTCTTCGGTGCTCTTGCTCAGCCCCATAACCGATTACATAGATCTCTATACGTTTCACGATAATTGTAGCCACTTCTTGTAAACCCTCTTGAGGGCCTCTGGATCAACATGGGGATTTCAGCATAAAGCTTTTCAGATTAAGGCGTGAAGATATGATGGAGCAACTATGTTTGCCTTCCATCTTGACTTTCCTGTATGCGGTGTCCAGTTCCAATGATCTTCGTCGGAACTTTGGTGGATCTAGCTTGAAAGCACAAGTTGAATTAGTAGCCTCTTTGTTTGAAGAGGTTCCTGCCTCTTCTCTCCTCTTGCAGACGCCGTGCAAGATTTTCATCTTCTATATTAAACTGTCCATACTATGCTTCGTGAGAGAATTTCCATCAAGTGTGTCAGCCCAAGACGTGTGATCTGATGACACAAATCTAGGCGGTAAAAATAACACTACGGTCCTCAGGAGATAAATCTCCATTATAATACAGGAGCCTACACGACCAAACATGCTTGTAAGCTGTGAAGCAAAAAGAGGCGTCCATCACAAGCGTATGTATTGTGCCTCCATGATTATAAATCTTGTTTCCTTCACTTGAAGTATCCATCTTGGCTGATTTGTCTTTCTTGTTTTCCATGCTTTTTATTACTCTTAGCCTGTTTCACTTTCTTGGTTCAGCTCATTGTACGACTTTACAGTCAACCTTTTTACTCTGTCATCAACTGATTCTGATAAGGCAAAGGATGCCTCAATTTCCCCTTCTTTGCTGGGCCCCCGGGAATAGGAATCTTGACCCTGTTTATTTTTTTGAAAACGATCCTTTACTAACACTCTGATACGTCCCCCCTAAATTGCCAAAAAAATGACCCATCCCTCTTTTTTTTCCCTCCCTCCCGTGCTTTTGTTTTTTAACCCCCGATTCTGTGTCCCCCCCCCATTGCTCAAGTGGGGTCCCCTTTTTGACTTGTTCTAAATCTGCAACAGATGACCCTTTTTTTCCACTACAAAATACTTTTATTGCCCAATCCCCCAAATTTTTTAAAATTCCCTTTTGAAGAATCACGTAAATTTTTCCCCTTGGTTTCGGGAAAAATGCAGAAAGATTTTGCCCAAAGTTTTTTTACCAAACATATCAAACCATTTTTTTGTCCCCCTTGTTCCCCTTATCAACCTGATCCCCCCCCCCTTGTGAGGGGACCCGTTCCCCCGTGGGGGGAAAATGTTTCCTCTTTTAGCTATTTGGGTTTATAGTTTGGGGCTGTCCATAAAGCCCCCTTTTTTTTCCAAAAACAAGTTTTTTTTTAAATTTAAAATGCAAAGCTTCAAAAACAAAAAGACAGTGTTCCCCCGTGTTTCCCCCCTCTGCATAGCCCCCATTTTTGGGGAAAAACTTTTTCTTTTCACGACAGGGGGGTTTTCCCCCCTCCGTCCCAATTTTTTTATTTTGCCCACTCGAACCTTTTTCTGGTAATTTTGTGATGTCGTGTTTTTTTTTTTCTTGATGCCCCGCGAAGTTTTGGGAACAGCAAAACCCGTAAAAGAGCTTGGGGGTTTTTTTTGGAGTTTTTTCCCCAAAAGCATGCTTTTGCTTTTTTAACCGAAAGGGGTTCTTTCCCTACTATTCCCTTTTCTTGAAAATTGTCCCCCCCTGAAGTTTACTCCCCCCCCCTTGGACTGGCCTCCCCCCTGACAATTTTCCCCGGGTTTCCCCCTTTTTTTAATTTTTTTTAAACTGCCTTCTTCCTAGCCATTTCAGGGATCACCCCCTGCCCCCGTTTTTCCTTCTATTCGACTGGGTTGGAACACTTTTTTTTTTCATCAAATACTTGTTTACCTTTTTTTTGATTCCCATTACAGAGTTACCCCCGCATCTGGGGTCAACACCCCCCAAGAGGGTAAAACTTTTCCCCCCTTTTTTGTTGTATCACTTTTCCCCCGGGGTTTTTTTTTAAGGTTTTTTGGCTTTAAAAAAAGATAAAGTATTGCTAGGAGCTTTTTCTTTTCACTAGTTTTTTTTACTCTTTTTTTCAATTTCAGAAAAGTTTTATTTCTATCACTGTCCAAAAAATCTTGAACAGATTTTTTCAGTCCATTTTCTAAAGGAAAATTTTTTTTATCTGGCATATGGTTTTAAAATGTCCCCCTTATGAAAACCTGCTGTTCTTTATCTATCTTGCTGGTATTTTTTAGGCCCGTCACACCTCCCCCCCCTCTTCTGTGCCAGTCTTACCTACAGACAAACAGTTTTTTTAAACCTTTGTGGGGGAAATTCTTTTGGGTTTTTGGGGGAAATTGCAAGTTTTTTTCAGTTGCTCCTGTAAAATGGTAACCCCCCTGCCCCCCACCCCCTACTAATAATGAAAAAAAACTGAAATCTTTTAGAATCACTTGTTTTTTTTTCAGATATTTTAATCACTTTTCCAACAGAAAAGGGGAAAGCAGAAAAGTCCCCCCCTGCCTTTCCCCGGCCCCACTAGTGTGGAAGGGGTTTTTTTCCAAGTCCTCTTTCTACATTGTGAAAATTCCAAATTCTACATAGTTTGAATCTTCTTCATCTAAGTTTTGGAAGGGAAAGGAGTTTCAGCCCCATTCACCCTGGGAACCCCTTTTCTAACTGTTGTTTCACTGCCGATCCAAAACTTGGTTCCCAAAATCATTAAATTTTGTATAAATCTACTTCCCTCCTCACATGAACCCTTGTTAGAGCCAAGTCAATCCCAGTCGGTTTTTCAATATCATCAACCACATTATTTTTGCCTTCCTCAATGAGCAATTTTTTTTCTGTCTTCATCTTTTTTATATCAACATATCCCTTTCATCAACTTTTCATATCGTTTTTCTATATCTTGTATTTTCCTTTCCCAAGATTTTTTTTACATTTATTTTCAGGTCCACTAACATCAGGGAACATTTCTCTGCCCTCTTTAATTTTCCCAGTTGGATATCTTCCACCATCTGGCTAATATTCTGTTGAATTTTGTACTGGGGGCCAATTTCTTCCCTCATCCTCAATAGCCTTCAACAATAACCCTCAGCCATCCTCATCTTCACATTCTTCAAAAAAAAAAAATTCTGAATATTTTTGACTTGGAGAAAAGTGCTTTATTCCCAAAATGCTTGTGCGGAAATGAATTTTTTCCCTCTTTCAGGGGCAGATTAGGAATTTTACCCTTTTTCCCTTGGGCCAAGGAATTATCCAACTCAAATTTCATTTTTTGATGGTACCTATTTTTTAATTGGGCAACTTTTCAAGTTTGAAAAATTACAGGTAAATTCTACTGTTACTGTCATAGTGTTTTTTTTTCATTTCTGAGATCTTGTACTTTTGGGACCCCCCTGAATATTTCCCCCGTTTTTGCAAGTTCTTTTTTTGGGGTTGAACTTTCCAACTAGTCTTCTGGCCTCCAGAATATCAACTTCAAAAACCATGATGCAAAAGCCCATATTTAAAATGGGCTTCATTCCCAAGCCTTGTACATTTGGTATTGTCTATGAATTACAGGTGTTCCCACCTTTCCCTGGACCTTCACAAGGAGCACGATGTTTTATTCCCCCCCCCATGTGGCTTCTGGGACCCAGGTGGGATCCAAACTATACAAACCTTCCTTCTTACAGAAAAAAGTTCTGTAGAGGAATTACACCCGAAAGCCCTTTAATT
>NW_023641956.1:0-40677 GCF_015228065.2 Penaeus monodon
GGGGCTTTCCCCCCCCCTCAACCCTTTTTTTTTTGGTTAAAAACTCCTTTTTTGGGGGGGGGATTGGATTTTGGGAAAAAGGGGGCCCAATCGCTGGGTTTTGAAATTGGGCCCTTGTGATTTTATGTTAAATTATAAACTGATGACCCCCCGGGTTCCTTCTCGGCGTTTCGTCTCTCTCCTCTTTTCCATATGCAAGGCTGGTCTTTTTGTCATGTAAATACCACACACAAAACACACACACACACACACAAATTAATATATAAATATAAATATATAAAATAATATATATAATTAAAAAATATATATATATATAATATTTATTTAATATTTGTATATATATATATATATATTATATATATTATATTATATATAGATAAGATAGTGATATATAATAATATAGATGATAGTAGATAGTAGTAGATGAAGATGATAGAACATGCATACATATATAACAATATAATTATTAATATATATTATATATAATATATATAATATATAATATAATATATATATATATATATAATTATAATATGAATGTGTATAAAATATTAAATATAAAACACATTCATATATATAAAATATATATATATATATTATATTATATATTATAATATATATATATATAATTTATATATATATATATATATATATATATAAATAATTATATATGTATATATTTATGCAGTATCTATTATTACTACCCACTTTTATCTATCTATCTATATATAATATTATATCTATCTATCTAATCATATTTTAATATATATATATATTATAATAATATTATATACAAATATATAAATAAATAATATAAAATTATTATATATATAATATAATATATATTATATAAAATTATATTATTATAATTATGTGGTGGTGGTGTGGTGGTTGTGTGGATTTACATGACAAAGGACACAGCCTTGGCAATAGGAAAAGGGGAGAGGACGAAACGCCGAGAAAAACCGGAGGAGTAAATCAGTTTGTATATTTAACATGAAATCACAAGGGCCAAGAAAACAGCGAGGCGATTGGCCCCCTTTTCCAAATCAAATTACAAGGAAGTGAAGAAAAAAACAAGGGATAGGGGAGAGACGCCCGCAGGGCGCCGGAGAAGGAGCCAAACCCGTCCTTTGGAACCGAAGGCAATAAGTTTGGGGAAAATGCCGATGAAATTTACCGAGTCCGGGAAAGGGAGGAGGACGAGAGAGGCGGGGGCGCGCACACAGGGGGGGTGGGGCCAGGGGGGGGGAAAAGGGACGGAGGGGGGCAGGAAGGGGGAGAGAGGGAACGTCGGAAAAAATACAAAGAAAGGGGAGAGAAACCAAAATGGAAAAGGGCGGGAGAGGCAAAAAAGCCCAAAAAGGAGGAGAGAGGGGAAGAAGAGGGGAAGATTTAAAGACGAAGGAAGGGAGGAAACAAAAGAGGAAGAGATAAACGGAGAGGGAAGAGGACCAGAACCCCCCCCCAAAAAAAAAAAAAAAAAAAGAAAGAGAGAGAGGAAATAAAGTATTTAGAGAACAGAGTGTAAAGAAAAAAGGGGGAAAGTAAAGGGGGGGGATCAGAAAAATTTAGCTAATCGGACAGGAAGAAAAGGAGACTTTGGAGAGGAATAAAACGAAGGAAAACAAAGGAAAGATTGTGGGAGAAGCAAAAAACGGAAAAAATGTCCATGGGTTTTTAGAGACGGCAGAAGATGGAGGGTAAGATACTGATGATAAAAAAAATATTAATAATTCTGATAAAGGGGTTTTCATACAAGTCATTGATCGTTTATGAAAACGAAATATTTCACTAAAATTTAAACGCTTTATATTACAATAATACAACTAAAAGTAGTCTTAAGCGAATGCATTAATATGACCCCCAAATGCTCACGTCTGAGTCTTTACGCACGACATGTTTTAATGACATGCGAAGACTCAACAGTAATTTGTTGAAATTAAATTTGCGAGTCACGTCCACGAAGGTCCCTCTTACTAAGGGGGGGAATAGATCACTGTCTCGTGAGTGAAACCCCCGTTGTTTTATTCACGAACCAGGTTTTGCACGATTACGCGGGGGGGCAATTATCGATTTTTTTGGTTTATGCGTGTTTTTGGTTAGGTCAGGGATTTAACTATCTGTCAAATAAAAACACACACACACACAACACACACACCACACACACACACTACCCAACACACACACCCCACACCCCAACACACACACACTTATCTATCTATTTATTACATCTATCTATCTATTATCATCTATCATCTATCTATCTATGTATCTCTCTAATAATCAACCACACATTTTTATATATACCGGAAATAAAAACACCACAACACACACACACACCACACACGCACCCCACACAACACCACACACACACACACACACACAAACCCCAACACCCCCAACACACACACACACACACACACACACATACATTATATTTTAAAATATATTTTATAAAATTTATATTAAAATAATATATTTATTTATATAAATATATATTTTATGTATGTATATACTTTAGTACATACAACATACATTAAATATATATATATATATATATATATAATATATAATATAATATTTTAAAAAATTTTAAAATTAAAATATATATGTAGTATATACATACGAATAAAAATATATAATAATATTATATAAAAATATATAAAAATATATAATAATAATATTAATATAAAATTATAATAAAAATAATATATGATTTTGGGATAACATAGTAATACATACCCCAAAAACACACCAAATATATAAAATATAATATTATTATATATAAAAAATATATATATTATATATTAAAATATATAATATAACACAACATACACACACACACCAACACCACACACACACACACACCAACACACAACCACCACACACACACACACACCAAAACACACAAATATAATATATAAAAATATTATATATATAATATATATATATATAATATAACACACACAAAAAACCACCCACAACACACACAGACACACCACACACACACATACACCACAACACACACACACCACACACACATTTATCTTCTTTTATCTTTTATCTATCATCTATCTTTTATCTTCTATATCATCTATCATCTATCTATCTATCAAATCTTCTCTCTTCTATTATATATATACTACAACATATTTATATATACACGGAATAAAAACACATCACACACCCCCACACAAACCACACACACACGCACCCCAACACACACACACACAAAACACACACACACACACACCCACCCCACACACACACCACACACACACACACACCACACACCAACACCACACACACACAAAAATATATTTTAAATATTATATATATAATATTATATATATAACATATATAATATATATGTATGTATATACATACGACATACATACATATTTAATAATATATAATAATATATATTTTATAATATATATATATATATATTAAATACATAAATACACACACACACACACAACACACACAACACACACACAACACACCACAACCACAACCACACACAACACACAATATATAATATATAATAGATAATATATATATATATATAATACACACACAAAACCACACACCACACACACCAAAACCAACACACAATACACCCAACACACACCAACACCACAACCACAACCACACACTTATTACTATTTACTATCATTATCATCTATTTCTATCTATCTATCTACTATCTATTTTTAAAATTATAACTTTACCACATATTTATATATACACGGAAATAAAACACACCACCACACACACACACACCACACACACCCACCGCACCACACACCACAACACACACCCCAAAACACCACCACACACACACACACCCACACACACACACACACAAACACACACACCCCCCACACCACACACACACACACACATATAGGAAATAAAAAAATAATGAGATTAGATGTTGTATGTAATACATAGTACAAAACACACACACACACAAAAAATAAATATATATAATAATTATATATAATAATATATAAAATAATACACACAAACAAAAAACACACACAACCAACACACCACACACACACACACCACACACACCACATATAAAAATTATAATAATAATTTTAATAATTTTATATATTAAAAAACCACACAACCCCACACACACACACAGACACACACACAACACACACATACACCACACACCACAACAACACAGACACACACATTTATCTATCTATTTATCTATCTTTTATCATTTTCAATCTTTATCTATCTACATCATCTCTATAAATAACAACACACAATTAATAACAGGGGAAAATAAAACACACTCCACAAAACCCCAACACACAACCAACACGCACACACACACAACACACACACACACACACACACACACACACACACACACACAAAACACAAAATAAATAAAATATAAAATTAAATTATGATAACTAAAATATAATATATAAATAAAATTAAAAAATATTATAATTAAATAATAAATATATTATATATGTATGTATATAAATACGTACATACAACATAGATATATAATATATATATATAAAATTTTAAAATATATATATATAGATATACATAATACATACAAAAACACAAACACACACACACACACACCACAACACCACACACACCAAAACACACACCAACCCCCACAATATATAAAAATTATATATAATATATATATATTAATATTATAAAATATATAACACACACACACACACACACACACACACACAAAAACACATACACACACACACCACCCCAACACAAACACACCACACTTATTATCTTTTTTCTATCTATCTATCTACTATCTATCTCTAATATATATACATACCAAATTTATATTTACACGGAAATATAAAACACACACACAACAACACACACACACCACACACACGACACACACACACAAACAACACACACACACAACACACACACACACACAATATTAATATATAAAATATATATTATAAAAAATTATATATATTTTATAATATTATTGTATGTATGTATGATATACATACGTACATAATATATATATATAATATATATATTATATATATATATATATATATATAATTAATATATATATATATATATATGATGTATGTAAACATACGTAATACATACAATATTATATATATATAATATATAATAATAATATATATATAATATATACATCAAAAATACACACACACACACACACCACACACACAACAACACAACAATAATATATATATATATATAATATTAAAATATAAATAAATATTAAATATAATATATATACATCACACACACACCCCAAACACACAAACCACACACAAACAACACACCACCCACACACCACCACACACAAAAAAAATATAAAATTTATATATATATATATATATATATATATAAATTTATATATAAAGAAATATAAAAACACAATAAAATTTTAAACATATAATGTATATATCGTGTGTATTTATGTAGTATATCCCTATATGCATTCTATAATTATCCACAAATTTGTGGGTGTGATATCACGACCCCACGCGAATATATTCTTTAAAAAAATCGGGGAAAAAATAACAGGAAAAAGGAAATACCCCCCACATTGAACAAAAGGTGACAGCATCTGCCGATATGCAGGAAAGGTTTCCCGAATATTTTTTTTATAAACTGCTATTCATATATTTTTACGGCAAAAACTCCACCATAAAACAGACCTAGTGAAGTTCCTTTGTCTGGAGTCTGCTGCAGACGTAGTTTGCAAGGGTGAGAGGACAGGCCGCCCCCCCTTTTAACACGGGGGCTGTCGAAGGGGAGTTAATTTTTAGCTTGGAAGAAAAACCCTCGGGATTTTTTTTTTTTTTCTTTTTTTCTTTCTTTTTCTTTTTTATGAAGTATTTGATAAAAATGTACCAAAATTGAGTTTCAGTCATTAAGCGAGAACATGAACATGAACTCTAATATGTAAGGGACACCGCGGGAACGGTTGCATTTTTATTCAAATTTAAAAAAGGGAAAGGAAAATCAGAAAAAAAAGAACACGGTTGAAAAAAAAAAACATTCAGCCCAAATTTTATAGACATGTGTTTTTACAAAGAAGTCTGTGGGTGGAATAAGATCGAGAAGCAGTAAAAGTGAGTTATGTTTTCCCACCCACTAAACTTTTCAAACATATGGTGGAAAAGGGAAAAAGTTTTTCCCGCAGATATTTTTTTACTGCCCCCCCCCCACCCCCCCGATTCCCCTTGTAACGGGGCACCCGAGTACTCGTGGTCTTTTTTCTCGGTGCTATATATCTGTGTGATTTTTTTTTGGGGGTTTTTGTCGAAGACCTTTTACGCCATCCGGTCGCACAGATTTGGTGCGCTGCAGCCGTTTTTGTCTCGCTCTCGAGCTGCGGAAAAAAAGTCGGGGGGCAGGTTTGGTTGGATCTTTAACAGTGTTTTATTTCTTGTATTTTGTGCCACTGATTTTTTTTCCGCTGGCTTTCTAAAAAAATTTTCACTGTTTAAACCCTTTTTTTTTAGAAAAAAAAAAAAAAAATTTTTTTTGTTTATATTTTCTATGCATGAAATTTGGTTGAAGTGCTTTATCATTTTTTTGTTAAGTTTATGCTTTTTGCAATATTTTACAAATCCCAATTTTTAAGGGAACTCGTTTTGGAAAATATTTTATTATTATTTTTAAAAGGGGGAAAAGGAGCCCATTTTCTTTTCTTTCTTACACTTTTTTTTTTACTTCTTTCTATGCAATAGGAAAAATTTATCTTGCATGAGGAAAGGCAGAAAAGAGCACGATACATGTGTGTTTGTAGAAGTTTCACCCTTTTAAATTTTGCTAAATATTTTTTTTTCCCCTCTGACGAATCAAACGTCTTTCAACAGAAAGGACTAACAGCCCCGTGGGGGGTTTTTGACGTAAATCCCAACATTATTAGTGTACAATCAAAAATTATCGGGCAGAGGAACGCATTTTGTTTTTACCGCTTGACCCAGTGAGTTACGGGGAAACACATCAGGCTTTTTTATTTCTAACCACGCAGTCCAACCAGACCTATACGGAGAGGCCCCATATCGAGGAAGTTTTACAAGGGGTTCATGAATTTTTGGTGTCATATAACCGCAAGCAGTGACATAACAGTAGGATTGATAATAGGATGTTTTGGGGGAGTGCCCAAAATATGTGTGGAAGTTAGAGCTGAGTGCCCGTTGTCCGGCGCTATACATATCTGTCACGAGGCGGGCGAGCCGGGCGGGGCCAGGGGCTCGGTCACCCCCCCGATGGGGGGGAAAACCGCAATGAAACACTGAGGGGGAGGACTCGGTGGTAACGTCCACCCCTCCGCGGCTGAAGGGGAAAGGCTTTAGCCTGTAGTTTAGTGGGTAGTCCTACAACTATTTCCTGCAACGGGCATGCGCTGAAGGTGATTTCCCACGCCCTGGTGGGCGACGCTGAAGGAGGAAGTGACGGCTTTACATTCGTGAAGTCGAAAACAAAGAAAAAAGAAAGCCCGACAATGCGGTAAGGGCACCCCTGGCAAAGAAGAATTTTTGTCCGCCCCTTCCTGAAGGCACAACAAAAACGAAAAAAAAAATTTAAAAGGCTGTAGGACCTCGGGAGCGACCTCCGGCCTTGTGCGAGGAGGGCATTTCCTCACCCTTTGGTAGCGCTCGCTCGCAGCAGAAAAACATTGCGACTTATTAAAGGATTTAATTTGAGGGATCACCTTCAAATTATGTGATGAACCACAAAAACGAGATAAATAGACGAATCCTTGGACACACTACAACAAGGGTCCGTCTAGAAAATGCTTATGCACTGACGGGGTTCACAGGGCCATAAGAGTGCACAAGGGTGGGGAAAACCCCTAAACCGCATCCGCATAAAGGAAAGGAGAGCAAACCCCTCCAATACATACCACTTTTTCGGAAAATACATGCCCCCCAGCCCCGTGCGGCCGTGGAGGGCATCCCCCTGACGCTTAACTGCATGGGAAGTGGCCATGAGTAAGTATTTTAGGGCAAGACACGTTGTGAGCAGGGGAACAAATATCCAAGGAGTGCCCTCGAAGGCTGCCGAAAGGAAAAAAAGTAGTAGAGACCAGCTTTTGTCCCATCATGCTGCAGGGATGGGGGAAGGGTGAGCCCGGCACTGGGGGTGCGGGCCCTCCCTGCCCTGTCCCCCCCCCCTCCACTCCCTGTGGGACAGCACCGACCGCGAGGACCAGCGCGGCCCCCCGCGGCCAACTACCAGGGAAGCGCTCGCCGTGCCCTGTGTGACTCACCCGCCGCAGAGAACTTTCCGCGGCTGCCGGCGATTGGGGGTTTCAGAGGCCACCCAAAAAACGATAACGTTGTACAATGGAGGAGAAGGTGAGCAAGGTGATGCTGATCCTCACAAAGGGGTCCGGGCCTCAAAGTGCCATACTCCGAATTGAAAACCACGCCCCCCTCCTCCACGGGCCCAGCCCAAGCAACCACCCCCCCCCTCAGCAGGGGTGATTTCGGGGGCCCCGTGGCAGAAGTGCGACGCCGCTGACCAAGGCGAAAAAAATGGTTGAACTTCTAAAGGGAAAGGGAAAGCCTGGAATAGCAAAACAATGTCTTAATTTAAGAAAAACGACGCTGAGACAGGACACGGAAAAAAAATAAAAGTGATGTCTGTCGTGATATAGTTTACCTATAGTGCTAAAAGGACGAACGAGGAGAAACAGTCAGACCGCCAGTGCTGATAACCAGTTGGGCGTGTCAGCCTGAAAACAGCCCGAACAAAATGGACCCGTGAATCGAGTCCGGGGGCCAACCAGCCCCCCAGGTGCAAAATGGGATAGCAAGCTAAGGGGCTGCGTCAGAAGTGAACAAAGTAAGATCGAATTTGAAATGGTTAAAAATAAATTTTTTGTTTACGACTACCATCTGTAATGAACCATATTTTTAAAGTTATGGTTCTTATGTGAATCCATATTCGTAATATTTGAGGATATAACAGCATGGAGTACAGATTTCCTAATAAAAATTATTCACATATGGGTAAAGCACAAATAAATTCATATCATGGAATATGCGTAGTTTTTAAACCTAGGCAAAAAATCAGAATTTACATGAGTAGATTAAATATTGATATTATATCGTGCAAAAAACCCTTTTTCTGTGCTGCTAAAATGAAAATAGCCCGCAGTTTAAAGGGAAATATTTATTGTGAAAACAGCCATGACTGGATGCTGACCTAGTGAAAGTGACACTGCCACATAAAAATTTGTTAAAAAAACCGAGAACATGATGTCCAATTTATCATCTAAAAAAACCAGGGCTCCCTGGATTTTTTACAGAAAGTAATGCCCGTACCCAAATTCAGGCTAGTTCTCTCCCCACTTTTCAGACCAAGGCACGTATGCATGAGCGACTTTAAGCAAGGCATCCACACTTTGGGGGACAACCAATAATATAATGGGGAAGAATTTAAAAAATTTATCAATAGTAGATCACTGACAGTAATTTACACAAAAGCAGAGACCCTTTGGGCGGTGGGAGGGTTTGATTAGTATGTGGGAAAAATTAGTTTATTATGTTGTACTTCACTGGAAAAAGGTAGTTTGTGATCACTCGCAACCGAACAGATTATACTTTGAAGAAAATTACCCCGCCGGGGCCCGGGCATCACTCAAGGCACGGTCTATGACTGGGATAAACCTTGAAATAAAAACTGTTTAAAAAATTTTTCGGGATCTAACAAAATTGTTATGATACATAAAAATATGGGCTGTTTACGAAAACTCCGAAGACAAAGAGGGTCCGGCCTCCCATGCACCGAGGGAATCAATGACCCATTTGGCCAACAAGGAATTTAGAAAAACAAAAACTCAGATTCGTAGTAAATTTGGGAAAAAAATTTTTGGGAAAATATCAAAAGTCAAATTTTGTGGTGAGTGGGAGAGAAATTAATAGGTGACAGGTAAACTCTCACAAACCCCCCCGTTCCAAGTCCACAAGAACAAGCTAAAAGCTGCTAGAGCAGTAGGCCGGAATTTCATTAAAAAAACTTTACAAGGGAAAAAGACAACAAAAGTTGAAAATAGATACAATTTTTAATACAGCAGTATCCTGTGCTGCCCATTTACCCCTCCGACGTTGCCCAGATAACCGAGTGGGAAAGTAATGCCCTTTTGAATGGTAAAGCAACCGCCCCTCGAGGACGCATTTCTTACGGGGCCTCGCCACATTGCTCAGGGACCAGGCAAAACCCCCTTTTTCACCTGCATAGACTCAGCCTATAGAGGAACATATAAACTCCTGGAGTAAAGTTTCATCATTCCCCAAACCCAAAACCAATACTGACAAATACAGGCCCCCTTCCCTTTCAAGTACTTTAGAGAATAATTTGAACAGTTAACCCCCGACTGCAGGATTTTCACAGGGCGTAGCAGTCGCACTGCTTTGCAGAATACTTAACAAACACAAACCCAGGCATGCAAACCGTATTTTTGATTTAAATCTGCCTTTGATATTTTAAAAGAGAAATGTGGCAATAGCTAGTTTTTGGTATTAAGAAAAAACTGTTTAAAATGGGTTCAAAGTTCAATCGAATCAATCGGCTAGGGTTTTCTTCAGGGGCATTAAGAGTACTCATAAAAAAATATTTTAACTCAGCACTCAGGAGGCGTATTTGTCCATGCTATTTAATTCTAAGAAGATACTAGGCGATAACCCCTTGAGGGAAAAAGACCCATTATTCGCATGCCGATGATGTTTTTAGAAATTTCATCCGAAGAAGAATTCCCGAGATTTTAGAAAACTTTTAGAAGGGCTATTGTTTTGGCTTTACAATTTCGAAGAAAAAACAAGGCGTTTTAACCAAAGACAATCCCTCTGCCCAAAGGTTCATATAAATGACAGAGCTAGATTCTGCCCCCAGTAAAATATTTTAGGGGATTTTAATGATGCGAGTTTACGAAAAAACTGAAGAAAAGGCTGTAAGAGCGTGAAGCCACTTTGGGGGCATTGTTGGGAAAGACCAGGATCAATGTCAAAATTCAAGCCTTTTTCTTGTTAAATACGGTCAGTCAAGATTATCATACATTACACCCAGTATTTCAAGGGAAACAGAGTTTACTGTTTAGAAAATGTACAAATAAGCCCTAGAACAAAAAAAGAATTTTGAAAGGAGAAAAGAATAATTACCCTTTTGTTTTTGAAAGAATATTATACATAAAAAACCACATTTAGTGTCAGTCAATTAGAAAAACCCCCCCATTGTCAGAATTCAAAGAAAAATAAAACCAGAATAGAGGAGCTACCTTGCATGACACACCGATTCATACTAAAATCCCGGATACAAGTAACATGAAAACACTTAGCAGCTGAAAAATACCCCTAACAAGACCCTCATGGAGTTTTGTACCACCGTGGAAAAGCGACCGATTTTTATTATACGACTGCCCCCCAAAAAAAAACAGTGTACCTCTGCTATACTTTTAAACGGATGCATTCGATTATAAATGAGCATCATGGGAAATTTTGTCCCAAGCATAGAAAGCTACACTGACGGATCCCTTTCAGTCTGGAGCAGAACAGGATGCGCTTTTTTTTGGGATATAAAAAACCTTGCCGCACCAGGATTGTAGGAAGGGTTTATGATGGGATGCAAAAGCAAAAAATGAGTTGGGAGGAATACCATGGCCACCCAATTTCTATTGAACCCCAAGGCTCAGGGGTAATTTTGTGCGATTCACATAGTGTTCCAGGCTCTGAATACTCTAGAGAAAGGTGCAGGAAAAACGCAAATGACACAGGATAAACGTATATCGTGAAAAGACACGAGGGCCCTGAATTTCATTTTTTGGGATTCCATCGCATGTTAGAATCCCTAGGTGATCAGTGTCGCCCGGGAAAATCAGCGTGTGACAAGCAAAGTGTGGAATAGATTTTTTGGGGGGACCATTTCTAGGATTTATACAGCATAAGTTCCTTCAATGAGGACTTGACGAGTGATTAATCCTCAACGCCCGAAAGCTGTAGCATAAGCACTATGAACGGTTTTGGCAAGATTATTTATTTATGGTTATATTAAACAAGAAAAAGGCAAAATAATTGTACCGCAAGTTCAGGTTTTATACAGATTTCATTGGCAGGTCGACAGTTTTTAAGAAGCTAAGTATAAACTGTGTAATGAAGAAATAAAACGAACACAGTACATTATTCTCTGAGTGCCCTGGTCAGCATTTTAGCCACCTAGATGAGGACGGAGAAAAAGTAACTATTTCAATCATCTGATGTTTGAAGATATATAATGTGTATCCTAAATTTTGAATGAGTATCACATGAACCATATCAGATTGCAGCAAAGCTTTCCACGCCAAGCGGACGTTGGGTGGCAGTGAGTAGTAAAGGACGGGGAATGTCCTTTCCCCAATGATATAAACTTTTCAAATAAAATTTAGCCTAAAATTCAAAGTAATACATCATACAGCTTGCCTGTGCAGTTAGTAAAAAGGAAATAAAAGGGTTTAACCCCTAACCCCTTCAAAATTGTGCCTCAATATTTTTAGATGTAATAGGAAACGGATGCTAGTTTTTGTTTACGAAACAGAATCCTTAGAGGGACTTAGGCTTTTAAGTTTAAATTTCTTTGGGCCCGTTTTATACCACCATCTGTGAGGTGCGAAGTGTAGACGAGTGTGAGTGAGGAGAGAGCCCCCATAGTGAGCGCTTTTTTGTTTGGGTAGGAATAGGGTGCATTATGCAGGAAAACACTCCGGTTTAAGAATTTCTTAATTACATTTTCGTGTATCGCAGGTTATGCTATTATGTTCAGGGTCTGGTTTTTTCGCTTTAAAATTTCATGTATTTTATGCAAAAAGCCCCTTATCAAAATTAAATTTGATATGTAAAACAAAAAAAAGGGGGGGGAGGACATAAATATTTTTTGGCAGGGGTAAGTGTATACAATATCCAGTCTGGGTGTCTTACCCCGGAAAGTCGGTTTAGGCTAGGGGGACAATATCCTTTGACGTAGGATACCCTTTAGTAAATAAAAAAATTTTGAAAAAAGAATTTTTAGGGTTTAAAAAAAGGGGTGGATATTCTTGTTTTCTCTCTGAGGCCTTGTGGTCTGGTTGAATCCCCCCCCCCCCCCCCCTGTGCGAGTTTTGTCTTTAGAAATTGCTTTTTACCTTATTCGTCATTTTTAAAACATGAAAGTAAACTTTTCCGACAAATGTGAAATCATTGGCATGACGTGTAGGATTTTTTTCTGCACCAAACGGTTTTCACAGTAAAAGTTCTTAAGAGTTAGAAAATAAGGGATAAGACTGAATCAATCTTGCGCGTATAGTTATTCAGTTTAATTCATACCTTTACACTTATACCCGATTCCGAAAAGGGCCCCTGATGGATAGCTGGTCTTTTGCTTCCGTTTGCTATGAACCTCGCCGAACCATATTAAAAAGTATGAAAGAAATGAAAGTATGAATGTCTGTGACAAATTTATCATTTACAGGTCTTAAAATTGGCGAATAAATTTTTAAAATAAGCTTCAACAAAAGCTTTTCAATACTTTTTAAAATTCCAAAGGAAGTGCTGTTTGCAGGTCTGTATATTAGTCTCTTACGATTCACGCGTAAGATTTTTTTTTTTCTAAAAAAATCCTCCAAAATAACTGTTATCATTAATCACTCTCTGACCTCTAATTAATGCTTCTGATCCGGCTAGTCGACTTTTCTTTACTTAGTTTATTTTGCATCGCCCGTAGCGTACATCAGCGCAGCATAACGGTGGTTTATTAGAGTGTAAAAGAGGTTTCCTGATTTCTTTACCAGAACATTTAAAACCTATGTCCTCTGGTTTCATGGTTTTGTCTTGTTATTTTCATTCTGAATGATAACCCATCGAACTCGTCTGTAGGCTTTATGTCCACAACATGTACACATACGGACACACACACACACACACACGCGCGCGCGCGCACATTCACAATCACATTCACACACACACACACACACACACACACAAACACAAAACACACACACACACACACACACACACACACACACACACACACACACACCCCCACAGAGATAGACAGATATATATATATATATATATATACATACATATATATATATATATATATATATATATATATATATATATATATATATATATATATAACACACACACACACGCGCGCGCGCGCGCATATATATATGTATAAATATATATATACATATATATATATATATATATATATATATATATATATATATATTTTTTTTTTTTTTTTTTTTTTTTTTTTTTTTTTTTTTTTTTTTGTAACCACTATAGATGGTTGACCACCGGTAACATGGTCAACAAGATCGTGATCCTCCTGAGACGTTCCTCCATACACCCTTTTATCCACCACGTCCTGGTCCATAAATTACAATGGTGGATTCCATTTACATTTAGTTACATAGGTCCTTGTGCATTGGAACGCGAAAATGTGCATGTATGGCATGCTGAATTATCTCATGTATGTGTGTGTGTGTGTGTGTGTGTGTGTGTGTGTGTGTGTGTGTGTGTGTGTGTGTGTGTGTGTGTGTGTGGGGTGTGTGTGTGTGTGTGTGTGTGTGTGTGTGCGTGCGGGGCGTGCGTGCGGGGTGGTTATTTGTGTTTAGATATATTGAGATGGAAATGACCTCTTAATATACAGCTCGGCAGTCACTTACGGTCCAACCACAGCATTATTCGCATATTACAACATGGGCGAGCTAATGCTAGAAAATCGCGTGTCATCATACATTTGATACTAAATTTTACCCCAGGAATAATATGCAAAATTTTCATAATATATTTTCCCTTGTTTCTCTTACTTGTAACTGCACTTTGCATGATTACTCTCGTCTCGCTTCTTCGCATTAACCTTATGCACAATGAAAATGAAATATGAAAGAAGAAATTTTATGAGCAACTATACATATATTCAGTTAGAAACCATCAAAATTAACAAGGGGAATGCCAAACAGGCAAATGAATAGAATATATTAACATGTTAAGTCATTCATAGATTAATAGCACAAGGAATATGTAAATAATTGATTAGAGAGAGAGACTGAGAGAGAAAGAAAGGGAGAGAGGGAGAAAGAGAGAAACAAAAAGAAGGAGAGAGAGAGAGGGGAAAGAGCGAGAGGAGAGAGAGAGAGAGAGAGAGAGAGAGAAAGAGAGAGAGAGAGAGAGAGAGAGAGAGAGAGAGAGAGAGAGAGAGAGAGAGAGAGAAAGATAGAGAGAGAGAGAGAGAGAGAGTAGAAGAAGAAAGAAAGAACAATTCGCAAGCACGAATGTGGAAACAGTAAAGACACGAAATGAGAACACATCAAAGCTTACCTTCCAATAAAGAGATAAAAGCGATCCTCATTCTCTTCCGGCTGAATAAGGTTAAAGGTCAAGTAGAATGACCTCTCGAGGCTTGCAGTCGTATATTTCATCACGGACCGAGCCGAGGGGAATGAGGGAAGGAGGCGAAGAAAATATTCGCGCGGGGCATCGCCAAGGAAATTCGCTCGATAAAGTTGGCGGCTTCTCTCTCTCGCCCTCAGCTTGATGGGTTTCAGCTGCGTCGGAAAAGCATGGGATTTATTTGTGAACTGTGTCCAGCGGAAAATCCCTCTCATTACTTGCTTGGTCTATTCCTCTCTTAATTGTAGCGCAGGTGTGGGGGAAGGTATTACATTCGTTAACCAGCTTTTTAAAATTTTGTCTGCTTCTGAGATTAATACAGTTTCCCCCATGTATTTTGGTGTGCGGCTTTCAAATATAACGCATAATGTGTATAATTAGCTATTATTCAAAAATACCAAAAACTGTGTTTTTTCATTGTTCAATTATAGCATACGATGTATACATATTGTGTACATACAAATTTATGTCATGTTCGACTGTTTGACTCCATTATGGCTGCTGCTAAATTTTATGTAATAATTACTGGGAATTATTTCCCCAGTAATCATTACCCTAATCGGGATCTCCTTTACGTTTTTCAAACTTGTCGCTTGTAGGTAAGGAAAGATCTCGTGTCCTCGCACAGGAACAACCTAACAACATTGTAGCTGCTGTTGACGTTCACGAAATGTGGACCAAACATCAGTCGCGATGAGATTCCACTGCTGTATTCGACAGCCTAAGTATTTGCCTTTTTCTTGCGTAGCCTCAAATCCAGCAGAAAGTCACGCAATTCATCTTGAGTTGGGAGTGAAGATCAGACGAGAATATATGTTCAGATTCTGAGTCATGAATGATCGAGGACTTTAATCTTTATTCTTCTCCTTATCTTCATCTGGCAAAAAGAATAAAGAAGAAGATGAAGAAAAAAGGGAAAGAAAGAAAGAAAAACTGATGCAACATCAGTTTCTTCTCCACGAGGTTCAAGTCAAATGGCTGATGAACAGCTTTGATCCTGCACATACTGCCTTTTCTTCTTGGACAAACCTTTCCATAAAGAAGGCATCGATCATAAGTAACAATAGTTTTCTTTGCTGGCTCTCTCCAGGGCACTGGTATAACAAAAGGTACTCTCCCCCCTTTTTCTTTCGAGGGGCCCAGTGCCTGTTGCCTGTCCTGGTCGCCAATTTTGCATCTATATGTAGGTGAGAGAGCTTGTTAACCATCGCAGTAATGATGCGCTTCCGCGACGCAGAAGCAACTTTGCCGCATATGTAGCTGGAGTTATTTGCATTGATCACGGGAGAACAAAGAACAAAAATAGAAGGTAAAAACTATTCTTAATACAGACAAGGATACATATCTATGTGACACTAACTGTTGGTCCAATAAATTTTAAATAATAATTAGAGTAATTAAATGTAAATATGTTTTTATCTCTAATCATAAAGAGAATCGCTCAACACCAATAGAGTGTAATGAGTATGCATGATCGTCCCTATAGTGAAAATCAGTTCGTTATCAGTGACCCAAAATTAGTAAGAATTGCCTACATTTTCGAAGCATTTTGGGGTTTGTATAGTGTTGTCATTGTGTGGCCGTAATAGACTGTAACTCTTATTATTTTGGTACTGAAATATTTTATTAACTTCTTAACCCTGACATTTTTTGCAACGTTATACCACGTGTGACTGATCACTTTCACGTTCTAACGTAACATTGATGACTTTCAGAGACCGTTGTGTGAGAACCGCTTGCTTCCTCAAACTCAATCTACATCAAATATAGCTGTAATTTCGTACATCTACATACATGCATGACGGAACACATTGATGTGATTCTAGTAAAAAACAGATTTACTGAAACTTATCTTTAGTTAACCTTGCTTTGTTAATAGCCTATTTTGATAACGATTTTCCACATCTGTCTAAACCATCGTTTCGAATGCTTACAGCTTTTAATCCTTTGGCACATCTCACAGTAATAGGAACTGATTTTGTTGCTGTAAAACGTGGAAGACCGTATCCAGCTTCCATACTATATCCATTACTTCATAAACACTTCATTCAAAGGGTAGCTTATGTTTCTCCTTTCACAAAAAATGAAGGAATATGTGTTGATGTTTTAGAATACAGACATAGTTATTGCTGCATCCTTTGATTACACTAATTCAGTATGAAAAACAATATATATATATATATATAGATATTATATATATATATATATATATATATATATATATATATATATATATATACAAAGATTCTGATATTGTGCAAAAATCACTAATCATGAATTTCGAGGCCTTTCGGCGCTCAGAGGTTATGTAATTTCGATGACAGGTCAGCAGAAATAATTTAGTGAGATCATTAGCCCTGACTGGCAGTGGTCTGCTTACCAAAATGTCTGATGATTGCCTGTTTTAATTTTGAACTTGGAGCGTTTAATACACAAAGACAAAAAGGTAAGGCAAAGAAGTATGTGAATGACAACCTTACCTTAACTTCCGATGCAAGATGACAATTCCAATCTGTATCGAAAACAGTCAGAAAATATGTACAATTTAATAATGTAATACTCCAAAAACAGTCTGTATTAGAGAATGGTGCTCATATTTTCAATCAACACGCCTGTAAAACCCGGTGTTCAAAGGTCAGTCGTATAATGGGCCCACACAGTACATGTTACTCAACAAAGAACAAAGAAAGCCACTTTATCACACCCTTGGTTCTTATTATTAGTATTAGTATTAGTATATATTTTTTATAGCTATTTGGATAGTATCTCTTGTTTGTTGATCAGTGTCAGTCACAGACGAAAAGTGATTTTAAGCTAATAAGCGAAATCAAACTAATTTTTCCCTGTTGCACTCTCCTTTTCCGTCTTTAACAATAACTGATTGCTCGAGTATACGTTAATTGGTCGTCTACATTATTCAAGGGACTATCATTCGATTACTTTTCCCCTGTAAATCTCCTTGATATATTGTCGCGAGGTTCCTTCCAATTGGCGTTTCCTTGACGCCCAAAGTATGGAGTTACGCCACTGCTTTTTCCCTCAGCTCCCCTACTGTTTATGTCTTTATCATTGGCCATTAAACTATCATTAGTTGCTATTACTGCATATACATGACACTTTATGCGTGTGCATAAAATAGAGACACAAACACACACACTCAATCACACTATATATATACATTACATCTATATATAGATATATAATTTATATAATTATATATATATATATATATATATAGAGATATATATATATATATATATATATATATACATGCATTACATGGACATTATAGACATATATGTATACAATCACACACACACACCACACACACACACACACAACACACACACACACACATATAATAGATGTGGTGTGTGTGTGTATAGGATATATATTGTCTATATATATATAATATATATAATATATATATATAATATATATATATATATATATATATATCTATAGATATTTAATACATACAGATAATATATATGTGTGTGTGTGTGTGTGTGCTGTGTATGTGTGGTTGTGTGTGTGTGTGTGTGTGTGTGTGGTTTGTGGTGTGCGTGTGTGTCAATGGTTTGACTATGGAATTATTGGCCTCTACCCACCCCGTATATGAAAGAGAATGTTGTGGAAGCAAAGCTGTTTTGTCCAGGGGCAGCAGGCCTCCCCTCTCTCCCACACAGCTGATGAATTCAAAAAGAAGGCATAGACTGATACGGTTTTTTTTGGCACCAACCCCCGGGGCGTTGCAGGATTTTTGCCCAGAACGAGGTCGCAAGCGACAAACGAACTCCCCCTTTCAGAGTTTCCGGCTCCGGAAATTTTTTTTTTTTTCCCCAGGGTTAACCCTTCCCAAAGCCTTTTTTTCATCAGCAAAGCTATAGAAAAATTTCCCCCATTAAAAAGCGTCTCATATGAAAACAGAGGCTATTTTATATTGCCTCAATTTCCCCCCGGGGAAATCCATGTTGTCACTTAATAACAAAATCTTTGTAAAAAAAATGAAAAAGCAAACAATTATCTTTTTTTGATACATCCTACCACGAATGTCCACCTTCCCCCCAGAGTAAAAAACAGGGGTAAATGACACTTCAAAAATTTTTTTTCTCGCCTGACCCTGGTGTATACAAAATCTTGCGCCAAGATCCGTCCCCACGCTTTCCCCTGCTCCCCCCCCACAAATTTCGTAGAATACGGGCTCAATAAACCCAAAACATTTTTTTTAGAATAATTCCCATTATTTATAAAAAAAAAAAAAATTTGGGGTTGGGAACCCCCGCCCCCCCGGTTTTTTCCCCCCCCCCCCCCCCCCCTCCCCTTTTCCCCTTTTTCCCCCACCCCCAAAACTTGGAAATTTTTAAGAAAAAAGGGGAAAAAAGACCCCGGAAAACCCGGGTTTTTTTTTTTTTTTTTTTACCAAGGGCCCCCCGGGTTTTCGGTTTTTTTTTTGGGGGTTTTTTCCCCCGAAACCAAGGTTCCCCCCCCCCCCCCCGCAACCAAACGGGAAAAAGCCCCCTTTTTAGAGCTTTCCCGGCCCCTTTCCCCCCGGAAAAAATTTTTTTTTTTTTTTTTTTCCCCCAGGGGTTTTAACCCTTCCCCCAAAACCCCTTTTTTTTTCCCCCCCAGCAAAGGCCCATAAAAAAAAATTTTTTTTTTCCCCCATTAAAAAAAAACCCCCCCCCCCCATAAAAAAACAGAGGGGTTTTTTTTTAAATTTTTTTCAATTTTTTTCCCCCAAAAGGGAAAATTTCCAAAGGGGTTTCCCCCCCCCCCCCCCCAATTTTTTTAAAAAAATCCCCAGTTAAAAAAAAAAGCCAAATTTTCCCCAAACCCAAATTTTTCCCCTTTTTTTTTTTGAAAAAAAAAATCCCCACCAAAAGAAAAAGTCCCCCCCCCCCCTTCCCCCAACCCAAAAAAGGTTTAAAAAAAACCCCGGGGGGGAAATTGGCCCCCTTTTTCCCAAAAAATTTTTTTTTTTTTTTGCCCCCCGGAAAACCCCCGGTTTTTAAAAACCAAAATTTTTTTTTGCGGCCCCCAAGGGAAATCCCCCCCCCCCCCCCCCCCCCCCCCCCCCCAAAAGCCCTTTTTTCCCCTTTTCCCCCTTTTTCCCCCCCCAAAAAATTTTTTTTTTTTTGGGAAAAAATAAAGGGGCCCCCTTTTTTAAAAAAAACTAATTTTAAAAATTTTTTTTCCCCTTTTTTTTTTAAATTCCCCCCCAAGGGGAATTTAAAAAAATTTCCCCCCCCCCAAAAAAAAAATTTTCCCCCCAATTTAAAAAAAGGGAAAAAAAAAAAAAAAAATTTTTTTTTTTTTTTTCCACAAAAACCCCCAAAAGGGGGCCCCCTTTTTTGGAAAAAATTTTTTTTAAAAAGGTTTAAAAAATAATTAAATCCCCCCCCCCCCCCCCCTTTTCCCAATTTTTTTCCCAAAAACCCCCCCCAAAAAGGAAACCCCCCAAAAAAAATAACCAAAAAGGGTTTTGAGGAACCCCAAAAAAAATTTTTTTTTTTTTCCTCTCCCCCTTTTTGACAACCCAAAAATTTTTTTAAAAACCCGGCCCCGAATTTTTTTTTTTTAAATTTTTTTAATTTTTTTTTTATTGGGCCCCCCTTTTTTTTTTTTTTTTTTCATAAAAAACCTTTTTTTTTTTTTTCCCCCCCCCCAATCAAAACCCCCCAACCCTTTTTTTTCCCCCCCCCAAATTTTTTTTTTTTTTTTTTTGCCCCGGAAATTTTTTTTCCAAACCCTTTGGCCCCGTTTAAAACCCCCCCCTCCCAAAACCCAAAACCAAAAAATTTTGGGGGGAATTTTTTTTTGGGAAATTTTTTTTCCCAAATTTAAATTTTTTTTTTTTTTTTTTTTTAAAACCAAACCCCCTTTTTTTTTTTTTTTTGGTTTTTTTTTTAAAAAATTTCCCAAAAAAATGCCCAAAAAAATATTAATTTTTAAAAAATAAAATATAAAAAATTTTAAAATTTTAAAAATTTAAAAAATATTTTTATAATTAAATTTTTAAAATTTAAATTTAAAATTTAAAATATATATTAAAAAATTAAAAAATAATTAAAATTAAAATTTAAATTTAAAAATAAATAATTATATTAAAAAATTTGGGGGTTTTGGGTTTTTGGGGGTTTGGGTTGGGGGTTTTTTTGGGTTTGGGGGGGGGGTTGGGGGGGGTTTGGGGGGGTTGGGGTTTTGGGGGGTTTTTTTTTGTTTGGGGTGGTTTTTGGGGGGGGGGGTTGTTTGGGTTGGGGGTTTTTTTTGGGGGGTTTGGGGGGGGGGGGGGGGTTTTTGGGCCCCTTAAATTTTAAAATGTAAAAAATTAATTTTTTTTAATATTTTTCCCAAAATTTTTTTTAATAAATAAATAAAAATTTAAAAATAAAAAATTAAAATTTTTTAATTTAAAATATTTAATTTTTTAAAAAAAAAAAATTTTGGGGTTTTTTTTTACATTTTTTTTTTTTTATTTTTTTAAAATATAATTAAATATTATTAAAAATATTTTATAAATATTAATTTAAATAAATTTTTAAAATAATTTTAAAATTTTGGAATTATAAAAAATAAATTATAAATAAATTTAAAAAATTTAATTTTTATAAAAATTTTTAAATAAAAATTCCCCCCCAAAAATTAATATATTTATTTAATATAATTTTTTTTAATTTTTTTAAAAAAAAAATTAAAATTTTACATATTATTTAAAATAATTTTTTAAATATAAAAAATAAAAAAAATTTTAAAATTCCCCAAAAAACATTTAAATTTAAAAAAAACAAATTTTTAATTTATTTTTAAAAAATTTTTAAATTTTAAAAAATATAATATTATAAATTATTAAAAAAATAAATATATTTTAAATATTTTTTAAAAAAGTGGGGCCCAAATTTTTTCCCCCCCCCCCCCCCCCCAGGATTTTTTTTGGGTTTTTTCCCCCCCAAATTTTAAAACCTTTTTTTTAAATTCCCCCCCCCCAAAAAGAATGGGGGGTCCCCCCTCCCCCCCCTTGGGAAAAATTTGGGGGGGGGTTTTTTTTTTCCCCCGAAAAACCCCAAAAAAAAAAGGAAAAAAAAACGGGGGCCCCCCCCCTTTCCCCCCCACCCTCCCCCCCCCCCTTGGGGCCCCCCTTTTTTTTTTTTATTTTTTTCCCCCCCGGGAAATTTAAAAAAGAAAAATTAAAGGGGCCCCTTTTTTTCCCCCCCCCCTTTCCAAATTTTTTTTTTTTGGTTTTTTTTTTTAAAATTTTTTTTTTTTTTTTTCCCTTTTTTTTTTTGTAAAAAAAAGGGCCAAAACCGGGGCCCCCTTTTTTTGGGAAAAAAAACCCACCCCAAATAAAAATTTTCCTTTTTTTTTTTTTTTTTGGCCCTAATTTCCTTGGGGGGTTTTTTGATTGGGGGGAAAAAAGGGGGGGTTTTTTTTTTGAAAACCCCCCTTTCCCCCCCCCCCCCCCTTAATTTTTAAAATTTTCCCCCTTTTTTTTTTTTTTTTGCAACCAACACACACCCCAACCAAACCAAACCCCCCAAAACCCCCAAATTTCCCCCAAAACCCCAAAACAACCCCACCCCCACCCCCCCCAACCCAAAAAACCCCCCACACCCCCAACCAAACAACCCCCAAAAACCCCCCCAAAACCAAAAAAACAACAAAACCCAAAAAAACCAAAACCAAAACCCCAAAACCCACAAAACCAACAAAAAAAAACCAACCCAAAACCCCAAAAAAAAAACCCACGCCAAAAAACCAAACCCCCCCCAAAAAAAAACCCCAAAAAAACCCCCAACCCCCAAAAAACCAAAACCAAAACCCCCCAACCCCACACACCCAAAAAAACCCCAACCCCAAACCCCCAACCCCCCCACAAACCCAAAAACCAAAAAAAAAAACAAAAAAAAAACAAAAAAAAACACACCCAAAATATACCCCCCCCCCCAAAACCAAACCCCAAAAAAAAAAAAACACACACCCCCAAAAACCATAAAATTTTTAAACACAAAACCCCCCAAAAAACCAAACCAAAACCACACACCAACAACCAAACCCCACCCCCACCAAAAAACCACAAAAAAAAAACAAAAACCACCCAACAAACACAACCAAAAAAAAAAATTTTTTAATCCCCCCAAAAAACAAAAACACCACAACAAAAAACCCAAAAAAACACAAAAAACCCCAAAAAAAAAAAAACCACAAACCCCCCCAAAACCCCCCAAAAACCAACCCCCACAAACCCCCCGGGGAACACAACCCCACCCCCAAAACAAAAACACCCCAAAAACAAAAACCACAACACACAAACAACCCCAAAACACCCCCAAACCCCCTAAAAAAAAAAACACAAAACAAAAAACAAAACCCCAAACACCCAAAAAATATACCCAAAAAAAAAAAAACACAAAAAAAACCCCCAAAAAACCCAAAAAACCAACCCCATAAATTTTTAAAAACAAAACCCCCAAAAAAACCACCACCCAACCCCCACACACCAAACACAACAAACCAAAACAAAACAACCCCACCAAACCCAAAACCCCAAACCCAAAAAAAAACCCAAAACAAACCACAAAAACAACAAACCCCCCCAAAAAAACCCCCCAAAAAAAACCCCAAAAAACCCCCCAAAAACCCCACCCCAAAAACCCCCAAACAAAAACCAAAACCCCCCACCAAACCCCAAAAAACACCACAAACAAACCACAACAAACAAAACCCCAAAAACAAACCCATAAAAAAAACAAACCCCCAAAACAACCCCAAACCCCCCAACCAAAAAAAAACCCACCGGGCCCCCCCAAAAACCCCCCAACCCCCACCCCAAAAAAACCCCCCAAAAAACCAAAACCCCCACCAAAAACACACCCCCCCCCAAACCACACAAACCCCCAAAACCCCCCCCCGGGAAAACCAAAAAAAACCCAACCCAAACAACCCCAAAAACCCCAACACAAAAAACCCCACAACCAAACCCCCACCCACCCCACCACACACCCCAAAACCCCCCAACCACACACCAAACAACACAAAAACACAAAAACCAAACCCCCCCCCCCAAAACCCCAAACAAAAAAAAAAAACATTTCCCCCCCCCCCCCCCCCCCCCCCCCCCCCCCCCCCCTTTGGGGGGGCCCCCAAACCTAAAAGAGATTTAAAAACCCCCCCTTTTTTTTTTTGGAAATCCCCCCCCCCAAGGCCCCAAGCCCAAAAAACCCCCCGGAAAAGGCCCGGGAGGCCCCCCCAAAGGGCCCCCCCCCGTTTTTTTTTTTTTTTTTGGCAACCCCCCTTTCCCCCCCCCAAAAAAACCCCCCCCCAAAAGGGGGGGGCCCCCCCAAAAAACCCCGGGAAAAAACCCGGGCCCCCCCCCCATTTCCCCCCCCCCCCTTTTGGGGCCCCCCCCCAAACCCCTTTTGGCCCGGGGGGGGAAAAGGGAAAGGGTTTTCCCTGCCCAATTGGGGCCCCCAAAAAAACCCTTTTTTTTTTTTCCCCCCTTCCCCCCCCCTTAAAAAATTTTTTTTTTCCCCCCCCCCAAAGGCCCCTTTTGGGGGCCCTTTTTTTTTTTTTTTTCCCTGGGGCCCCCCTTTAAATTTTCCCCCCCCTTTCCCGAAAACCCCCCCCCCAAACCCGCGTCCCAAAAAAAAAAACCCCGAAGGGGGTGGGGGGGTTTTTTTTTTTCCCTTTTTTTAAGCCTTTTCCCAAAAAGGGGGGGGAAAAAAAAGGGTTGGGAAAGGGTTTTTTTTAAAAACCCCCCAATGGCTTTTTTTTTCCTTTTTAGGCCCCCGGGCATTCCCCCCCCTTAAAAAAAAGGCCCCCCAAAAAAAAGGGGTTCCCCCCCCCCCCCCCCCAACCCCAAAAAGGGTTGGCCCCCCCCCCAAAAAAAATAATTTTTTTAATAAAAAAATAAAATTTTTTAATATATTAAAATAAATAAAATAAATTTTTAATATATAATATATAATATTTAAAAAAAAAATAAATTAATTTTAAAAATTAACTAAAAATTTTACCCCTACAGGGACCCCCCCTTCCCCAAAAAAAACCCGGCCCCAAAAATTCCCCCAAAACCCCAAAAAGGGGGCCCCCCCTAAAAAATTAAAAATTTAAAAATATTTAATTAAAATTATATAAATTATTTATAATTAAAAATTTAAAATAATATAATTTATTATTTGGGTTTTTAAAATATTAAAAATTTTAAAAATTAAAAAATATTAAATATAATTAAATATAAAAAAAATATAATAATAATAATAAAAATATAAACCCAACAACCCCAACCCCAAAACCAAAAAACCCCCCAAAAACAAAAAACCACCCAAAACCCCAAAAACCCCCAACCAAAAACCCCCCACAAAAAAAAACCCCCACCAAAAATTATATATATTTAAAAAAAATATAAATAATAAATTTTTTAAAAAATAAGATATAATTTTAAATTTATTTAAAAAATAAAATAATTTTAAATTTTAAAATTTTTAAAGTTTTGGGGGTTTTGGGGGGGGTTGTTTGGGGGGGGGGGGGGTTTTGGGGGGGTGGGTTGGGGGGGGTTTTGGGGGGTGTTTGGGGGGGGGTGGTTTGGGGGGGGGTGGGGGTTTTGGGGGGTGGGCCCCGGGGTTTTTGGGTTTTTTTGGGGGTGGGGGGGTTTTTTTTTTTAAATTTAAAAAAAAACCCTTAAATTTTTTGGGCCCCCCCCATCCTAATTTTAAAATTTTGTTTTTAAAAAACCCCCCTTTTAAAAATTTTTTATCATCCCTTTTTTTTTTTGTAATATTTTTTAAAAAATAAAAAAATTTTAATAATTAAAAAATTTTTAAAATTAAAAAAATTTTTAAAAAATTATAAAAATTTTTTATTTTTTTTGGTGGGTTTTTTTTGGGGTTTTGGGGGGGTGGTGGGGGGGGTGGGTTTTTGGGGGGGGGGGGGTGTTTGGGGGGGGGGGGGGGTGGGGGGGGGTTTGGGTTGGGGGGTTTGGGGTTTTGGGTTTTTGGGGTTTTTGGGGGGTGGTTTTTGGGGGGGGTAAAAATTTCCCCTTTTCCCTTGGGGGGGTTTTTTTTTGGGGGTTGGGGGGGGCCGTTGGGGGAAAAAATTTTTAAAACCACCAACCCAAAAACACCACAACACAACCCCAACCCCCACAAAAAAACAAACACCCCACCCAAAACAAAACAAAAACCCAAAACACACCAAAAAAACAAAAAAAAAAAACCACACAACCCCAAAAAATTTTTTTATATATTTTATAAAATAAAATAAAAAAATTTTTAAAATTTTTTAAATTTATAAAAAATTTTTTTTTTTTTTTATATTTTGGGTTTTTAAAAAATAAAATTTTTAATTGGTTAAAAAAAATTAAATTTAAAGGTTTAAACCCCTATTTTAAATAAAAATTAATTTTATAATAATAAAATTAATTTTATTTTTATATTTAATAAAAATTTTATTTAAATTAAAAATTATATTAAAATTAAAAAATTTTAATAATTTTAAAAAACGAAAAGAAAACAAAAAACCCCCTTTGGGGAAAAAAAAAAAAAATTTCAAAAAAAAGGGGAAAAAGGAAAATGGGAAAAATTTTTTTTTTTCCCCAGAGAAAAAAAAAAGTTTTAAAATTTTGAAAAACGAAAACCCTTTTTTCCCCGCCCCCAAACCCTTTTGGGGTTGGGGGAAAAAAAAATTTGGGGCCCCGAAAAAAAAAAAAAAATTTGGGAAACAAAAAAAAAACCCTTTTTTTTTTTTTTTTTTTTTTGTTCCCCCCCCCCAATTTTTCCCCGGGGGAAATTCCCCTTTTGTTTTTTTTTCCCCCCCCCCCCCTTTTTTTTTTTTTTTTTGTTAACTTCCTTTTGGAAAAAGCCCAAAAAAAAAACGCCAACCCAAAAAGATAAAAAGGGGGAAAAAAAACCCCCTTTTTTTGTTTTTTTTTTTTGCCCAAAAATTTTTTTAAAACCCCCCTTTTTCCCCCCCCCTTTTTTTTTTAAATTTTTTTTTTTTTTTTTTTCCCTTTTGGGGGTCCCCCCCCCCCAAAAGGTTAAAATTTAAAAAAAAAAAAAAAACCCGGGTTTTAAAAATTTTTTCCCCCCCCCCCCTATTTAATTTTCCCCAAAAAAAATTTTAAAAACTTTTTTAACCCGAAAAAGGGTTCCCCCCCCCCCCCTTGGGGTTTTTTCTTTTTTTGGGGCCCCCCCCCTTTTCCCCCCACGATTTTTTTTTTTTTTTAAATTTTTTTGGGAAAAACCCAAAAAAAGAACCCCCCGGAACCCCCCCAAAAACCCATTTTTTCCCCCCCAGCGGGGGGTTTTTTTCCCCCAAATTTAAAACCCAAAACAGAACCCCCTTAAAGGGGGGGGAAAAAATTTTTTTTCTCCCCCAAAAGCCGGAAAAAAGGGAAAAAAACCTTTTTAAAAAAAACCGGGGGCCCAAAAAAAAAAAAAAAATGAAAAAAAATTAACAAAAAACCCAAAACCCCGAAAAGGGCCGAAAAAAAAAAAATTTTTAGAAATTTTAAAAAAGGAAAAAAAAAAAAAAGAAAAAAAAAAAAAAAAGGGAAAAAAAAAAAAATAGGGAAAAAAAAAAAACCCCCTGGGGGGGGTAAAACCCCCCCCAAAAACCCCAAAAAAACCCCCCTGGGAAAAAGAAAAGGCCCCCAAAAAATTTCCCTTGGGCCCCCCGGCGTTTTAAAAAAAAATTTGGGGTTGTTTTTTTTTTTTTTCTCCTTTTTTTTTTTTTTTTTTGGTTTTTTCCAACGGGAAAAACCCCCGAAAAAGGGCCCCCAAAAAAACCCCAAAAACCCCCTTTTTGGGGGGCCCCCCCCCCCCCCCTGGGCCCCCTTTTTAAATTTTCCCCCCTTTTTTTTTTTTTTTTTTTTTTTTCCCCAAATTTTTTTTTGAAAAAAAAACCCCGCAAAAGTAAAAAAATTTTTTAAAATATAAAAATATAATTTTTTTATTATTTATTTTTAAAATATAATTAAAAATAAAAAATTTTTAATTTTTTAATAATTAAAATCTTTATTAATTTTTTTGCCCCCTTTTTGGGGGGTTTTTGGGGGGTTTTTTGTGGGGGGTGGGGGTGGTGGGGGGGGTGGGGGGGTTTTGGGGTTGGGGGGTTTTTGGGGGGTTTGGTTGGTTTTGGGTTTTTGGGGGGGGGGGGGGTTGGGGGGGGTTTTTTTGGGGGGTTTATTAATATTAAAATTAAAATAATATATTTTAAAAATATATTATTTTTAAATTTTATAAAAAAAAAATTTTTTATTTTTAATAAATAAATATATTTTTAAAAAATTTTAATAATTTTAATTTTTAAAATATAAAAAATTAAAAAAATATTAAAAATGTTTTAAATTTAAAAAAATAAAATTTTAAAAAAAAATAAAAATTTTTTATATATATAAAAAATTATAAATAATAATTTTTAAAAATTTTAAAAATTTTTTTAAAAAAAAATTTTAAATTATTTAATAATAATTAAATAAAAAAAATATTTAAAATAATATTATAAAATTTTTAAACAAAAAAAAAAAAAAAAAAAAAAAAAAAAAAAAAAAAAAAAAAGTATAAATTAAAAAATAAATATAAAAATTTTAAAAAATATAAATTTTTATAAATTTTAAAAAAAATAAAAAAAAAAAAAAAAAAAAAAACCCACCGGAAAAAAAAACGTTTAAAAAAAAAAAGAAAAATAAAAATAATTCCCCCTTTTTTTTTTTTTTTTTTTTTTCCCCCCTTTTAAAAAAAAAAAAACCCCAAAAACCTTTGGCCCCCAAAAAAAATGGGGGGGCCCCCCCCCGGGTTTTTGGCCTTTTTTTTTTTGTTTTTTTGGGTTGGCCCCCCCCCGGGGTTTTTTTAAGCCAACCCTTTTTTTTTTTTTTTTTTTTTTTTTTTTTTTTTTTTTTTTTCTTTTAAAACCCCCCTTTTTTTAAAATTTTTTTTTTTTTCCCTTTTTTTTTTTTTTTTCCCCCCCCCCTTTTCCCCCCCCCCTTTTCCCCCCCCCCTTTTTTTTTGGGTTTTTTTTTTTTTTTTTTTTTTTTTTTTTTTTTTTTTTCGCCGGGTTTTTTTTTTTTTAAGGTTCCCCTTTTTCCCCCCCCCCCTTTTTTTTTTTTTTTGCAAATTTTTTGGGAAAAAATAAATTTTTTTTTCCCCCCAAAAAATTCCCCCCCCCCCCCCCCCCCCCCTCCCCGGTTTTTTTTTTTCCCCCTTTTTGGGGAAAACCGGGCCCGTTGGGGAAAAAAAAAGGGTTTTTTTTGGGGGTTCCCCCCCCCGTTTCCCCCCATTTTTTTTTTTTTTTTTTTTTTCCTTTTCAAACTTCCCCCCCAAAAACCCGGGGGGGAAATAAAAGGCCCCCAAAAAAGACCCGAAACCCCCCCTTTTTCCCCCCCCTAAAAGTTGGTTTTTTTTTTAAAAAAATTTCCCAAAAAATTATTAAAATACATGGTTTTTTTTTTTTTTTTTTTTTTTTTTTTCCCCCAAACCTTTCCCCGGCCCCCCCCCCCCCCAAAAAAAAAAAAATAGTAAAAAAAGGCCCCAACAGATAAAAGAAAAACCCAATTTTAAATTAAATTTTTTTTTAAAAAAAACACCAAAACCCCCAAAAGCAACACCAAAAACCAACCCCCCAAAAACACAACCACCCCAAAAAACAACACCACAACAAACCCACACAAAAAAATTTTTTTAAAAAAATAATTATTAAATATATTTAAATATAAAAAATAAAATATTTTAAAATTTTATATAAATTTTTAAATATATATTTTATTTATTTTTTTGGGGGGGGGGTTTTTTTTTGGGGGGTTTGGGGGGGGTGGTGGGTTGTTTGGGGGGGGGGGTTTGGGGGGTGGGGGGTGGGGGGGGGGTTTTTGTGTTGGGGTTTTGGGGGTTTTTAAAAATTTTTAAAAATTATATTAAATATAAATATATTTTTATATAATAAAAAAATTAATTTAAAATTATTTTTTTATATTTATATAATTAAAATTTTTTATATATTTAAAAATATAAAATATATTTATTATATAAACCCCGGCCCCCCTTCCCCCTTCCCGGGACTTTTTTTCGTTTTTTTTTTGACTGCCCCCCCCCCCAAAAGGTTTAAAAAAAATAATATTAAATTTTTTTTATTTTTAAAAAAATATATTATTTATTTTTTTATATTTATTTATATATATAAAAAATTTTATTAAAAATTTTTTAATATTTATGGGCCCCCCCCTTCGGGGGACTTTTGGGGTTTACCTTTTTCCCCCGCCCCTGGGGAAAAAAAAAGAAAAGGGGGAAAAAGGGTTTTTTTTTTTTTTGTGGGGGGTGGGGGGTTTGGTTTTTTTTTTTTTTTTTTTTTTTTTTTTTTTTTTTTTTTTGGGGGGTGTGGTGGGTTGGGGGTTTGGGGGGGTTTTGGGGTGTGGGGGGGGTTGGGGGTTGGGGGGTTTTTTTTTTTTTTTTTTTTTTAAAAAAAATTTTTTTTTTTTTTTTTTTTTTTTTTTTTTTTTTTGGGGGTTTTGGTTTTTTTTTTTTTGGTTTGGGTGGTTTTTTTTTTTAAAAAGGTTTTTTTGGGGGTTTTGGTTTTGGTTGGGGGGGTGGGGGTTGTTGGGGGGTGGGGTTGGGGGGGTGGGGTTTTGGGGGGTGGGGGGGGGGGGGGTTTTTGGTTGGGGGGTTGGGGGTTGGGGTTGGGGTTGCCGTGGGGGTTTTTTTTGCCCGGGTGGGTGTGTGGGGGTTTTTTTTTTTGGGTGTTTTTTTTTTTGGGGGGGTTTTTTTTTTTGTGTTGGGGTTTTTTGGGTTTTTGGTGGGGGTTTGTTTTTTTTTTGTTTTGGGGGAAATTTTGTTGGGGGGGGTGTGGGGGGGGTTTTGGGGGGGTGGTTTGGGTGGGGGGGGTGGGGGGGGGTGTGGTGGGGGTTGGGGGGGTTTGTTTGGGGTTTTGGGGGGGGGGGGTGGTGTTGGGTGTTTTTTGGGGGTTGTGTGTTTTTTGGGTTTTTTTTTTTTTTTTTTGTGGGTGTTTATTTTGGTGGTGGGTTTTTTTTTGTTTGGGTGTGGTTTTTTTTTTTTTTGGGTTGTTGTTTTTTTTTTTGGTGGTTTTTTTTGGGGTGGTGGTGTGGGGTTTTTTTTGTGGGGGTTTTGTGGTGTGGTGGTTGGGGGGGGGTGGGGGGGGGGGGGTGTTTGGTTGTGGGGGTGGGGGTTGGGGGGGGGGTTTGGTGGGGGTTTGGGTGTTTTTGGGGGGGTTGGGGGGGGTGTTTTGTGTTTGGGGTTTGGTGGGGTTGGGGGGGTTGGGTTTTTTTTTTTTTGTGGGTTGGTTTTTTTTGGGGTTTTTTGGGGGGGGGTTTGGGGGGGGTTGTGTTGGTTTTGGGGGGGTTGGGTGGGGGGGTTGGGGGGTTGGTGGTTTTTGTTGGGTTGGTGTTGGGGTTGGGGGGTGTTGGGGGTTTTGGGGTTTTTTTTTTTTTTTGGGGGGTGGGGGGGGTGTTGTTTTTTTTTTTTTGGGGGGGGGTTTTTTTTTTTGGGAAAAATGGTTTTGGGGGGTGGGGGTTGTGTTGGGGTTGGGGGGGGGTGGGGGGGGAAAAAAATGGAAAAAAAAAAATTTTCATGGATAAGAGCAATTCAAAAAATCCCCCATTTTCCCCCCCCCCGCAAAACCCAAAAATATGCAAAAAAAATTACCTTGGGGTTTTTTTTTTAAAAATCCCCCAAAAAATTTTTTCCCCGCCCCTTTTTTTTTTTTTTTTCATAAAGGGGTAAAAAAAAAGTTAAAAAAAAAAAAAAATTTTCAAAAGAAAAAAACCCCATTAAAATTTAACCCGAATAAAAAAAGCGTCCCCCCGGGGGGGCCCCCCGGACCCCGGCAAAAAAGGGCCCCAAAAGGCCCCCCTAATTTTTTTTTGTCCCCCCCCCCCCCCCCTGGGGAAAAAAAACCAAATTTCCCCAAAGAGCGTTTTTGCAACCCCCCCCATGACCCCCCTAAGTAAGATTTTCACAAACCCCCCCGGCGAGACCCCAAATGCACTAAATAATTAATTTAAAATATTTTAATTTTAAATTTTAATATATAATTTTTAAAATATTTTAAAAAAAATTTTTAAAATTAAATTTTATTTTTTTTTTTTATTTTTAAATTTTTTTTTTTTTAAAAATTTTATATTTATAAAATTTTAATAATATTTATAATTTTATATAAATTATAAAATATTTATAATATATATTAAATATAAAATTTTAAAAAAATTTAAATTTAAAAAATTTATATTTAAAAAAATGTTTAAAAAAAAAAAAATTTTTTAAATTAAAAATAATTATTAAAAAATTATAAATATTTTATTATTTTTTTTCAAAAATTTGTAAAAATTTTTAAAATTATTAACTTTTTAAAAATCCCCCCCACACACACAAAACCCCCCCCACACAAAACACCCACACAAAACCCCCCCCAAAAACACCCCAACCCCCAAACCCCCACACACCACAAACCCCACAAATATATATTATATAAAAAATATATATAATTTTAAAAAATAAATTTTTATAAATTATATAAAATATTTTAAAACCAAAAAATTTAAAATTTTTTATAAATATAAATTATAATATAAATTATTAAAAATATTTAATAAAAAAATTTCATAAAATAAATTTATTATATAAAAAATTATTTTATAAATAAAAATTATTTTAAAAAAAAATAAAAAATTTAAATATAAATTTTAAAAAGCCCCAAGTATGCCCCTTTTTGGGGGGGAAAACCCCGGGAAAAAAAAAAAAGGGGGGGGGATAAAAAAAAAAACCCCGAAAAAGAAAACAAAAAATCCAAATTTTTTTTTTTTTTTTTTTTAGGGGTGAGTGGATACTTTTTTTTTTCAAGTTTTTTTTGGGGGAAAAACCATTTAAAAAGTAAAAAAAAATGGAAAAGTGAGTGGGGAAAATTGGGGGAAAAAAGAAAAAAAGGTATGAAATTTTTAAAAAAACATAATTAAAATTTTAAAAAAAAAAAAAATCCCGCGGGGCCCCCCCCCCTTTTTTTTTTTTTTTTTGAAAATGGAAAAGGGGAAAATTTTTTTTTTTCCCCCCCTATCGGTAAAATTTTTTTTTCGGCCTTTTTGTTTTTTTGAGTTTTTTTTAAAATTTTTCCCCAAAAAAAGGAAAAATTTTTTTTTTTTTTTTTTTACCCCATTTCCCCCAAAATTTCCCCTGCCTTGGTTTTTTTTAAATAAAAAATTTTTAAAAATTTTTTTTTCCCTTTTTTTATTAGATATTGGGTCCCCCCGAAAAAAGTTTGGGGGTTCTTTTTTTAAAAATAAAAGGGAAATTATACATTAGGGGTTTGTTTTTAGCCCCCTATTTTCGAAATTTTTTTTTTTTGAAAAGGGCAAATGGGGGGGGAAAATTTTTGGCGCAAGATTTTTTTTTATACAACCAGGTCCCCCGGCCCGGGAAATTTTGAAAGTGTCCCAAAAAACCCCCCTTTTTTTTTTTTAAAATCGGGGAAGTTGACAATTTCGTGTAGGATGTTTAAAATCAAAAAAATTTTTTTTTTTTTTCCATCCCCTAAAAAAACCCCAGTTTTTTTTTTTTTTATTTTAAATGGGGCCCCCTGAAATTCCCCCGTGAAAAATTTTAGCAAATTTAAAAAAAGCCCCCCCTGTCCCCCCCCCCCAAAAAACTTTTTTTTTTTAAAGTGGGGAAAATTTTTTCCTTTTCTTTTGGAAAAAAAAAAGGGGTTTTTTTGGAAAAATTTTTAACCCTGAGAAAAAATTTTCCGGGGGGCCCCGGAAAACTTTTTGAAAAGGCCGTTTTTTTTTTTTTTTTTTGTTTTTCCCCAAACCCCCCTTTTTTTTGGCAAATCCTGCCCAAACCCCCCCCTGGTGGGGGCCAAAACCATCAGGCCCCCCCCCCCCAAAAAGCCCCCTTCTCTTTTTAATTCATCAGCTTTTGTGGGGAAGAGGGAGCCTGGCTTTCAAAAGGGACAACACTTTTTTCTCCACACATTTCCCCTTTTCATATAACGGGGGAAAGGGGGGGGTAAAGGCCAAAAAAATTCCCCCCACCCCCCCCCCCCCCCCAAACAACCCAAACAACCCCCAAAAAAACCAAAACCCCAAAAAAACACAACAAACCCCCCCACCACACACAAAAAAAACAAAACCCCCAAAACCCCAACCCCCCACCAAAAAAAAAAACAAACCCCCAAACCACCACCAAAAATATTTTAAATTTGTTTTTATTTTTATATTTATAATTTTTTTATTATATATATATATTAAAAATATTAAAAAATATATTAAAAATATATATAATTATATTAATTTTCCCCTTTTAAAAACCCCACCCCAACAAATATATATTTTTTTTGGGGTTGGGGGGGTGTGGGGGTTTTGGGGGTGGGGGTTTGGGGTTTGGGGGGGGGGGGGGGGTTGGGTGGAATTGTTTTTAAAAAATTAATGTTTATAAATTTTTTTAAAAAATGTAAAAGCCCATGTAAAAAAATAAATATAAAAAAATTAAAATATATATATTTTAAATTTTAAATAAATAAAAATTTTTATATATATATTAAATTAAAAATAAAATTTTAAAAAAAATATATTTTTAATTTTAAAAAATATATAGTGTGAATTGGGGGGGGGTGGGGGGGGGGTTTTTTTTGTTTCCCCCCCCTATATGCCCCACAACCCCAAAAATAAAAATTTAAAAAGTAATGCCCCCGTAAAAGCAAAACTAATGAGGGTTTTTTGGGGGAAAAAGAAATTAAAAAAACAAAAAAAAGTAGGGGGGGGCTTGAGGGAAAAAAGCCAGTGGGGTTTAAAAATCCCATAAACTTGGGGGCCCCCCCAAGGGGAAAAAAAGGCCCCAAAATTGGAAAAAGGAAAAAATCCCCCCCCTTTAAAAAAAATTACAAAGGAAAAAAATTTTAAAGGGGAAAAGTAAAAACGAATGAAAAATTTTTTTCCCCCTTGAATAATTTTTTAAGAACGACCCAATTTTTACAGTTAAAAACGTTTCCCCCCCTAGCAAAACATTATGGTTAAAAAAGGGAAAAAGGAGAGTTTACCCCAAAAAAAAGAAAAAAATTTGGTTTTTTTTTTTTTTTTTTTTGTTTTAAAAAAATCCAATTTTTTTTTCCCCGGACTGAAAACTGATCCAAAACAAGAGTACTAAAACCCCCAAAAAGCTTTTTTAAAAAAAAAATATTATAAAAAAACCTAAAAAACTAAAATAAAAAAACCCAAGGTTGGAAAAAAGTGGCCCTTTTTTTTTTTTTTTTTTCTTTTTTTTTTTGAGTTAAAAAAAATGTACGGGGGGGGGGAAAAAAAAAGGGAAAAAACCCCCAAACCCCAAAAACCCCCCCTTTTTTTTTTTTTTTTTTTTTTTAAAAAAAAACAAAAAAACCCCCCTTTTTTGAAAAATGGGGGTTTTTTTTTTTTTAAAAAAAAAAAAAGGGGGTTGGGCCCCCCCCCCCCCCCCTTTTTTTTTTTTTCAAAAAAAAAAAAATAAATTTTTTTTTTAATTGGGGAAAAAAAAATTTTTTAAAAAACAAGAATTTTCAAAAAAGGGTTTTTTTTTTTTGAAAAAGTTTTTAAAAAAAAAGGAAAAAAAAAAAGCCTTTTTATTTAAAAAAAATTTTTTTTTTTTTTTACCGTAAAAATTTTTTTTTTTTTTTTAAAAAAAAAAAAAAATTTTTTTTTGGTTTTTTTTTTTTTTTTTCCCGTTTGGGGGTCAATGAAAAAAACCCCAGCCCAAAAATTTTTGCCAAATTTTTTTTTGCCCTCCCCCCCCCCGGGAAAAGGGGCATCATTTTCGCGATGGTTTTTTTTTTTAAAAAAGCTCCCCTTTCCCCCTACAAATTTAAAAAAGCAAAATTTTTGGGCCCCCACAGGCCCCCCCAGGGCCTGGGCCCCCCCGAAAGAAAAAAAAGGGGGTGAGGGGGTTAAAAAAAAAAAACCTGACCCTTTTTTTTTGGTTTTTTTTTTATACCAAGTTTTTTGGGGCCCCCTGGGGGGAAAGACCCCCCGAAAAAAAAAAAAAACCCCCCATTTTTTTTTTTCTTAATGAAAACGGGGTTTTTCCCCCCCCCTTTTTTTTATGGGAAAAAAAATTTTTTTTTTTTTCCCCCCCCCCAAGAAAAAGAAAAAAAAACCAAAGAAAAAAAAGGGGCCCCGGGAAAAATTTTCCCCCAAAAGCCCCTTTGGTTTTTTTTTTTCCCAAATTTTTTTTTTCTTTTTAAAACCTTCGTTTGGGGGGAAAGGGGAAAAAAAACTGGGGTTTGCAAAACCAGTTTTTTTTTTTTTTTTTTTTTTTTTTTTTTTCTTTCTTTTCTTTTCCCCCCCCCCTTTTTTTTTTTTTTTTTTTTTGCCAAAAATGAAAAAATTAAAAAAAAAAAAAAATAAAAAAAAAATTTTTAAAAGTCCCCCCACCCCCCCCATTCCCAGAAAACTAAAAAAAAAATTATTTCCCCCCCCTTTTCCCCCCCCACTCCCCAACTTTTAAGATTTGAAAAATTTGCGGGGGAACTTTTTTTTTTTTTTTGGATTTTTGGGAGGCCCCAAGAAAAAAAAAAGGGCCCAAAAAAAAATTTTTTAAACCCCCCCCGTTTCGGGAATAAAAAGCCAAAAAGTGGAAAAAACTCAATCGCGGGGACTGGGGTTTTTTTTTGGGGTTTTCCAAAAAAATTTTTTCGTAAAAAGGGCCCCCAAAAAAACCAAAAAAAAATGTTTTTTTTGGGGGTTTTTTTTTTGCCCGGGGAAGGGAAACCCACGAAAAATTTCTTTTTTTTTTTTTCCCCCCCCAAAAAAAAGGGACAAAATTTTTTGAAAAAAAAAAAATAAAAAAGGGAAAAATCCGGTTTTTTGGGGGGGAAAAAAGAAATTTTTTTCTGGGGGGGAAAAAAATTTTTCCCCCTTTTAAAAAATTTTTTAAAAACAAAAAAATTTTAGCAAAAAGCCATAAAAAGGGGGTTCCCCAAAAAAAAAAGTTTTCCCCCCCCCCAAAAATGAAAACCCTAAAAATTTTTGTTTTTTTAAAAAAATAAGTTTTTACATCCCCCTAAAATGGGCTAAATAATTTTGGGGGCCCCAAAGAAAAAAAAAAAAAAAACAAATTTTTTTTTTTTTTTTTTTTTTTTTTTTTTTTTTTTTTTTTTTTAAAAAAAACCATTATGCCGGGTTTTTTTTTTAAAATTTTTTGGGGAAAAAACCGCCAAAACCCCAAATTTTCAATTGGGGGGGGAAAATGTATTAAATCCCAGGAAAACCAAAAAAAAAAATTTTTTTTTAAAAAAAAACTGGTTTTAAAAAAAAAAAAAATTACCTTTTTTCCCCCCCAAAACCCGCCGCTTTTTTCAATTTTTAAAAAGGGGGGAAAATAGAAACCCCCCAAAGTAAAAGGGGGAAGGGTTTTTTTTTTTTTTCCGGGGGGAAAACCCCAAAAATTTTTTTAAAAAAAAAAAATTTTTTCCCCCCGCTTTTTTTTTTTCCGAACCCCCAAAAAGGGGGAAAAAAAAAACCCCCCAAAGCTTGAGGGGGGGGGAAAAGGGGGGGGGAAAAGAAAAGCCCCCCCCCAAACCTTTTAATCGAAACCCAATTTCCCCCTTTGGCGATTTTCCCCCCCCGGCCGAATAATTTTTTTTTTTTTTTTTCCCTTTTTTCCCTCCCCTGTTTTTTTGGTTCCCCCTTTGAAAAAAAAAAATAAACGACTGGGGAAGCCCCCCCCGGAGAATTTTTTCTTTTTGACCTTTTTTAAAACCCCCTTTTTTTCAGCCGGAAAAAGGGAAAAAAAAAGGGGATCGTTTTTTTTTTTTCTTTTTTATTGGAAGGGGAAAAAACTTTTGAAAAGGGGTTTTTTTTCAATTTTTCGGGGTTTCCCCCCCCCCCCCTTTTTTTTTTTTCCCCCCAATTTCCCCTTTTTTTTGCGGGGGGGAAATTTTTTTTTTTTCCCTTTTTTTTTTTTCTTTTTTTCTCTTCCTTTTTCACCCCCCTTTTTCCTTCCCCCTTCCTTCTTTTTCTCTCCCTTCTTTTCCTCCCCTTCCCTCCCCCCCTTCTCCCCCCTTTTTCCCCCCCCTCCCCCCCTCTCCCTTCCCCCCCTCTTTTTCCCCCCCCCCTCCCAAAATTTTTCCCCCCTTTTTTTTTTCCCCTTTTCCCTTCCCCCCCTTTCTTTTTTTTTTTTTTTCTCTCCCCTTTTTTTCCCCCCCCCTTTCCCCCCCCTTTTTTTTTCCCCCCTTTTAAAGTTCCCCCCCCCTTCCCCTTAAAAAACCCCAAAATTTTTTTTTAAAAATTTTTCCCCCAATTTTTGGCATTTAAAAACTATGGGAAGGGGAAAAATTTTAAAAAAATGTTAAATAATTCCCCCCCAAATTCCCCCAATTTTTTTCCCCCCCCCGGTTTTTTGGGCCAATTCCCCCCCCCCTTTTTTTAAAAATTTTTTTTTTTATGGTTTTTTTTTTTTTTTAAATGGGGAAAAAAATTTTTTTAAAATTTTTTTCTTCCCCCAAAAAAATTTCCCCTTTTCCTTTTTTCAAAAATTTTTTTTTTTTTTTTTTCCCCTTTTGGGTTTTTTTTTAAGGCGAAAAAAAAGCGGAAAAAGAAAGGTAAAAACATGCAAAAGTTTGCAGTTTTACAAGGTATAGAAAAAAAAAAAGGGGGGAAAAAAAAAATTTAAAAAACGGGAAAAAAATTTTTTTAATTTTTTTTTTTCCCCTGGGGTAAAAAAATTTTTTTTGTTTAAAAAACCAAAAAAAAAAAAAAGGGGGAAACCCCGCCTTTTTTTTTTTTTTTAGCAAAATTAAACCCCGCCCCTGTTTTAAAATAAAAGCGGGAAAAAAAATGGCCCCCCGTGGGGGTTTTTGGGGGCCCCCCCTTTAAAAATTGGGACCCCCCCAAAAGGCTGTAAAATTTTTAAAAAGGGTTTCCCCCCCCCCCCCAAAAATTATTTCCCCAAAAACCCCAAAAAAATAAAAACCCCAAAACCCCAAAACGCCCCCAACGCAAACCGCAAACACACCCCACACCCCCCAACCCCCAACCCCCAAAACACCAAACCACCCAAACCAACAAAACCCAAAAACCCACCAAACCCCCCCACACCCACAACCACAACACAACAAAACACAACCCCCCCAAACCCAAAAAACCACACAAACCCAAAAAAAAAACACCCCCAAAACCAAAAAACCCCCCCAACCCCCCCCAAACACATACAAAAGGGAAAAAATTTACAAAGGCCCCCCCAATTGCAAAAATTTTTTTTCCCCCCGGGTTTCCCAATGCACAAGGCCTAAAAGTAAAAAAAAAAAGGTAAAAAAAAAAAAAGGAAATTTTCCCCCCCCCAATTTTTAAATTTAGGGGAAAACCCCCGTGGGGTTTTGGGAAAAAAAAGGGGGTGGGATGGGGAAAAAAGTCCCCCCCCCCCCAGGGAAAATCACGATTTTTGTTTTTTAAAACCCCCAAAAAGTTTTACCGGTGGGGGCCCCCCCCCCCCCCCTTATAGTGGTTTTTTTTTTAAAAAAAAAAAAAAAAAAAAAAAAAAAAAAAAAAAAAAAAAAAAAAAAAAAAAAAAAAAAAAAAAAAAAAAAAAAAAAAAAAAAAAAAAAAAAAAAAAATTTTTTAATATAATATATATAAATTATATTAATAATTTTAATTATAATTAATTTTTTATTTTCAAAATTTTATGGCCCCCCCCGGGGCCCCCCCCCCGGGGGCCCCCCGGTTGGGGGGGGGGTTGGGTTGGGGGTTTTTTATAAATTAATTTTATAATTTTTATAATTTTAATTATAAAAATTATATTTTTAATAAAATTTTTTTAATATTATAAAAATTAAAAAAATTTAAAAATAATTTAATGTTTTGTATTTAATATTATTAAAAATTTTTTTTCCCCTTCCTTTTTGGGGGGTGGGTTTTGGTTGGGTTTTGGGGGGGGTTTGGGGGGGTTTGTGGGGGGGGTTTTTTTGGGGTGTTTTGGGGGGGGGGGGGGGGGGTTGTTTGTGGGTGGGGGTTTTTTGTTGGGGGGGGGGGGTTTGGGGGGTGTGTTTTGTGGGGGGGGGGAAATGGTGAAAAAAATTTTGGGGAATGTCCCCCGGGCCCGCGCGGTTGGGGGGGGTTGGGGGGGGTTTTTGGTGTTTGGGGCCCCCCCCCCCCCCCCCCCAAAAAAGGGTTTTACATTTGGGGGGGGGGGGGGTTAAAAACCCCCCCCTAAAAAGACGAGTTTTTTTTTTCAAATTTTTTCAAAGAAAAAAAAAAAAAAAAAAAAAAAAACCCAAAAAAAAG
>NW_023641957.1:0-10177 GCF_015228065.2 Penaeus monodon
CCCCTGCTGCATGGGCAACAGCTGCTCCTACTAATACACACACAAAACCTGCATGCAATACACACATAAAACACCAAACAACACACACACAACATGTGTGAGACACACACAACACACACACACAACACACATATAAACGCATACAACACACAGACACAGACACCGCACACACACACACACATAAAACACCCATACACAAACACACACAAACACACACACACCGCACGCACGCACGCACGCACGCACACAACACCACACACATCAAAACCCCACTCACACACACAGGGTGCACACACACACCACACACACACCCCCACACACACACACCACGCACGCACGAACACACACCCCACACACACCCGCGCGCGCGCACACACAAACACACGCCACAACACACGGACACACACTCTTAGCACGGACGCACACAAACACGCACATACACCACACACACGCACGCACGAGCACACACACACCCCACTACACACACATACACACGCACACATACACACGGACACACAAAAAACCCGCACGCACACACGCACGGACGCGCACACACACACACCATGCACACACACACACAAAACACACACACACACACCCCGCACCCCACACACACGCGCGCGCACCACACTCACACACGCACACATACACACGGAAACACACACTGTATGCACGGACCCCACACAAACACCCCACATACCACAACACACACACGAACCACGAGCCCCCAACAAAACACACACACTCACACACGCACAATACACACGCACACAAAACACGGACACACACACACCACGCACACACGCAGGGAAACCGACCACACACCCCGCATGCACACACACCACACACCACACACCACCCCACACACACGCACGCACGCCACACACACACGCACGCCGCACCCGCAGGCACGCACCCCACCCGTACCCCACAAACGCACACAACACGCACACACGCGCGCGACCCCCCCCCCCCTTTTCCGCTGTTTAAAAGGGAAATTCGCCTCCTCGTCCCTCGCCGCCACGGCTGAGTGGTTAAAGCCATGGACTCGAGAAATCTGGCAATCTCAGGTCGGAGGTTCGAGTCTCCGTGGGGGCGGCGTGTAACACTCCGCGCTCCAACTGCAGGCCCAAACCCCATTTCGCGGCGAGAAGAGGGGCCTATCGTCGCGAGAATGTTTAAGCGCGGGTGCCCTTGGCTCTCCTTCAACCTCGGTGCCGGAAAGCTGAGAAACACCCTTTGAACCCTTTTCCGCATTCCCCCGTTTCATTTGAGATCCTTGCGTCTCCGGGTCCGCCCCGGGTTCCCGGGGTCCCAAACTCGTACCCTTTACCGGGGGGCCAATGGGGCGCTCGGTTAAAACGCCCTTTTGGGGTAAAAAGAACGGTAAAAGTTATATAATAATAAATATATATAATATATATATATATATAAATATAAATATTTAAAAATTTTATGATGGTGGGAAAAAACCCCCAAAAAAAAAAAAAAAAAACACCGGGCCCGGAAAGGGAATGGCAAACCCCGCTCTAAATTGCCAAGAAAAAACATGGAAGCCCATTATTTGCCAAGGGGCCCCGGTGGCCCAATGGTTTTTAAAACATCGGACTCAAGGGGTGTCACACCGGGAAAACTAAATTCGAGGGTTCGAGTCCCGAAACCCGGGGCGCTGTTTTTCCCTTGGGCAAAGGAAAATTCCCCCTCGATTCCTAACTCCCCGCCCCCCCGGGGGCCAAGCCAGCCCCAAAATCATTTCTGGTCCCAACCCCCCGGATAAAATAGGGGAGAAAGAAATTTCCCCCAAAAAAAAAAAAAAAAAAAGAAAAAAAAAAAAAAGCATTCCTTTCCCCACTTTTTCCCCCTCACAATGGCGGATTTTTGGTTTTTTTCCTCCCCCCTTTTTCCTTTCCTCCCCCCAAAACAATGGGCGGCCGCGTCCCCCCCGCGTTGTTTTTCTCTTGAGTTCAAAAATGGGGGCAAAACTTAAAATTTTCAAACATTTTTTTTTGGACAATTGAATTTTATTTCACTGGGGTTTTGGCCAAATTTGGGTCTCCCCGGATTTGTTTGGGAAATTTTTAATCGCATGCGGGCCCCTCGTTTCTGGGCAAAAAATTTGCGACCCTATGGGGCCAAAACGTAAGCGGACTTGTCGTTTTCCCTTGGATCCATCACTGCGTGGAGAAGGAGCCCGCTGCGTTTCAACAACCACACACAACACACCCAAAAAACACACCTATAAAACCCCATAATTTCACAAGACAAAAGAAAACACCGGGACGCCACAACAAAACCCCACCACACACACACAAAAACACATATAAACGCAATTTCCCTACACAAAATACACAGACACACGCCCACACACACACAAAACAAAACACACAAACCCCCATAAAAAGCCTACATTACACAGAAACAGACAAGGGAGCACACAACACCACACACACCCATACAAACCCAAAACACACAAACACAAAACACGCGCACGCACAACACACCACACACACACTCACACCAAACCCCACTCAAAAATACAAACCCCGGACCACCCAAAAAGGGACCACAAAAATGAAAAACTACCCCAATTTAAAAGGAGGCTTGACCCCGGCCCCCCTAAACATGGGGCCATCTTTGAAAAAAAAAAAAACATGTTTTAATTTTAAAATTAAAATAAATAGATATATTTAATTTTAAAATAATATAATTTTATAAAATAATTTAAAAATAGCAATATATAAATAGCAAAATATATAATACTTTATATATATTTAGGAAAAATAAAATAAGAATTTTAAAAATATATATTTTAAACCCATATATATAATATATAAACTATATAATAAGTTCCTATTATATATTAAAAAATATATTTATTTTAAAACAAAAATTAAATTGGGGAATTTTTATACAACCACACACCCCATATTTTTAAACCAAAAAAAAATTTATATATAATTTTATAGATAGTAAAATATTAAAATATAATATATATAATTATATTTCATGTAATTTTTTTTTCAATGTATTGGCCAGGGTTTTAGCGGCCCGGTTTACAGCAGATACTTTAAAATGTAGTTTTTAAAAGATGGGTCCCTTTGGGGTGAAATACGTGTTTGGGTCCCCGTTCCCTTTTTACGGAGGACCGGTTTTTTACCTTTTAGGTAAATTTCTCTCTATTTTATGGGGTTTTGGGAAACCCCCAATGACTTGGGCTGGCTTGGGCCCCCCCACGGCCCAGGGAGGCAATCGAGTGAAGTTCCTTGCCCAAGGGGAAAAAAGCCCGGCCGGTGACCCCGAACCCTCGAACCCCGTTGCCTTCTTGCCATCCCTTTAGCCGGTTTCTCTAACCACCGGCCCCCCGCGCCCTAATTTTTGTAATAATTTAAAAAAATAAGAATAATATATAAAAGAATAAAAAAAATAAAAAAAGAGATCACAACACACACCCCAAACCCCCAAACACAACACACACACCACACACAAACACACACACACAAAAATAAAAAATATAGAAAAGTATATAATAAAGATTAAAATATAAAGGGAAGTAGGGACAAGAAAATTTAAAAATTTTGATAGAAAAAATATAGTTAATAAATATCTAAATATTTAAAATAAATTAAAATTTTAAAAAAAAATAATTGGCAAAATTCCCGTAAAATTTAATGGAATTTTAAATTTTTATAAGATGTTGGAAAGTCGGGAAAGATATACATAAAATTTCAAATTTAAAAGAAATCCCAAAAAATTAAATTAGATATAAATTTTTTATAAAAAATTTTAAAAATAATAATAATATTTAAAATTAAAAAATTTTTGAAATTTATTTATATTAGATGTGAAAATAAATTTACTCTCTTTCTAAAATTCTATAAAAGTAAAAACTTATAAAAATGTATATAATATATTATATAATATATATTAATAAAATATATATAAAAATTTTAAAAATAATAAAAATATAATATATATCTTCTTCTTTAACGGGTAGGTTTAATTTCTGAGCCCCCCGTGGGGGCCCCCGCAGATACTTATTTGTATTTTTCCCTGTTGCGAGCTCTTTTGGGGTGAGTACTGGGAAGGGTCCCCCCGTTCCCTTTTCCCCGGGGGTGTCCCCCCTGGTTTAACCCCTTTTTTGGGAATCATTTCTCTATTTTCCCCGGGGGTTGGGAAAACCCGCCAATTTAAAATTTGGGTGGGTTGGGCCCCCCAGTGGCAGGTTTGGCAATCAAAGGGGAAAGGTTTTTTTGGCCCCCGGGGGAAAAACGGACGGCCCCTTCCCCCCCGGGGCCAACCCCTTTAAATCAGATTTTCCCCGTCGTGGAAAAGTCTTTTGATTCCGACGCTCTAAAATTTCGGCCCCCCGCGGGCCCTTACGAAAAACATGGGCTTCCCCTGATTTTTTTTTAGCAATTTAGGCGGTGGTTTTCCCTTTTCCTTTCCCCCTTGTTTTTTTTTTCCCAGTCCCATCCCCTATTTCCCCCGGGAAATGAAAATTTACTGGGTTGGCCAAAACCCGTGGCTAGGGAGGGAAATCGAGGTGAAGTTTTTCCCTTTCCCCAAAAAACAACCCCGGCCCGGGGGTGAATGAACCCCCGAACCAGTGCCGGTCGTGACGTCCCTTTACCGACGCTCTAACCATTCGGACATCCGGGCCCCATAAATATTTTAATTTTAAAATATATAAATATATATAATTATATAAAATTTAATAATATAAATAAATTTTTAAAGGCCGGGGGGCCGAAATGGGTTTAGAAAAATCGGAATCCCAAAACTGTCCCCGCCCGGGAATTTTTAGTTCGAGGTTCGAAATCCCCGGGCCCCCGGGGTTGGGTTCCCCTTTGGCAAGGGAATTAACCCCGGTTGCCCCGGGGGGGCAAACCACTCAAGTCAAGGCTGGTCCCCCAACCCGGGTAAAATTTAAAAGAATGGTTTTCCTAAAGGTTAAACCCCGGCACTCTCCGTGGAAAAGGGGCTTTTGGGGGGGCCCTAAACCCCTTTCTCACTCCCCAAAATCATCACAACAGGAAAAAGGCCCAAATTTGTTATCTGCTGTGACCCCGGCGGGTGGGCATGAACCCCACCGTTAAAAAAAAAAAAAAAAAAAAAAAATATAATTTTCTATATACCCTATATATATAATAATTATATAGTTATAGAAAATATTTTATATAATATATATATAATTTTATAAGTATAAAGAATTTTAATATAATTTAAAATAAAATGTATATATTTAATTTTATATATATATATAGAATAAAAAAAAATAAAATATAATAATATATCATATAGGCTATATATTTAAAAATTATTTAAAATTAAAAAGATAAAAATTTTTCATATATATTTTATAATAAATATATAAAATATATAATTATAATATATGTATAAAATAAAGGGGGAAAAAAATTTTTTTTTTTGGGGGTTTTTTTTAAAAAAAAGGGTAAAAGGGGGTTTTTAGGAAAGAGGGTGGCAGCAAAATAAAACAGTTTTTATAGTTAAAGGGTTTTTGGGGTGAGTAGTGGTGGTAATTTTTTTTAAAGGGAGAGGGGGGTTTTTTAGGTCCAAAATTTCTTTTATCCGGGTTTTGTTGAAAGAATTTATTACTGTGGTTGAACCCCCTGGAAATAGGGGAAGTTTTGTAAGGGAAAAAAGGGTGGGTTGATAAAAATCGAAAGATTGGGTAATTTTTGAATTTAAAATTTTTAAACCCAAAGGTTTATATATATATAAAATATAAATAGATATATTTTATAAATATAAGAAAATATTTTATAATATAATATTATATTATATGTATATTCATTGGGAAATTTTAACCATGGGTTAAAATTAAGAAATTATTTAAATTTAGAGTCAAGAAGCCCTTGTTTTGGGGGAATTATGGGTTCCCGTTTTAAAATAGGGGGGGAAAGGAAAATTTAATTAGTGAAGGGTTTAAAATAATTCAATGATAAAAAAAAAGGGGGTTTAAGGGCAAGGAAAAAATTTGGAAATTGTTTTTTAAAAAAATATAACCCCAAAATTAAAGGGGGGGGGGGCCCCAAAGGAGAGGCATAAATTAGAAAGGATTTTGAATTTGACCCGGGGTATTTTTTTTTTGGGGAAGAAAAGGGGTTGTATAGCCCCTTAAGAAAAGTGGGGGAAAAACCCATAAAAAAGGAAAAATATTTTAAAAAAGGTTAAGTAATATTTGTTAAAAGGGAATTAAATAATTAAAAGATTAAAATGAAAAAATTTTTCAAATATAATTAAATATGGTAATGGGGATAGATGAATAGTAAAAAAAAAAATATAATATATATATAATTTCTATAAATTTTAATATATTTTAAAATATATTTTATATATTTTTTTTTTTTTTTTTGTAACTATTTAGTATAGGTTTGGAAAAGATGGAAAACTAATTCATTTTTATTTTAATTATTTGGGTTATATTAGGGGGAGTTATTTAAATTTTGGTATTTTATAAATTTCTTTATAAAAAGGGGCTTTGGGAGAATTTTATCTTAATGGAAAAAAGGGGAAATTTTGGGTAAAAAACCCTAATTGAAAATTTAAAAATTCTTAAAATTGGTTTGCGCTTAAATAACCCCCTTTTATCTTTTTTATATATATATATATTTTAAATATTTTATAAATTTTTATAATAATTTTTTTTATTTTTTATATAATATTATATTTAAAATATATATATTATTAAATTTAATATTAAAATTTGTCCGGTTGGTTGGGGGTTTTTTTTCCCCCCGCCCTTTTTTCATTCGGCTTTCGTGGGTGTTGGTGGGTGGGGTGTGTGTGGGTTGGAAATTTAAATATAATAAAAAACCGGGGGGGCCCAACCAGCTTAATTAATAAGAAAAAATAAAAACCTATCTTAAAGGCCCCGGTGGCCGAATTTGGGGGGAGCTCGGACTCAAAAACTGGCCCCGAAGGCAATTGGGGGTTTAGGGTTCGGTCACCCGGCCGGCCGGGTTTTTCCCGGGGAAGGAAAATTCACCTTGTTGCCTTTCCTAGCCCTGGGTTGGGGAAAACCAGCCCAAGCCGTGGTGGTCCCAAACCCGGGTAAATAAGGGGAAAGTTTCCTTTAAAAAAGGGAAAAACCGGACCCTCCGTGGAAAGGAAAAGGGGACCCTAAACCCCGTACCTACTTTTCCAAAACCCTCAAAAAGAAAAAAAACGTTAAATATCACGGGGACCCCGGCCCCTCCAAACCCAACCTAACAAGAAAAAAATTAATTCTAAATATAAATATATATTTTAAAAAATTTATTTTATATATATAAAATATTTAATATAATTCATATATATTTTTTAATGTTGGTTTGGGTTAATATCCTTACAACAATATATTATTATACAAATTATATATTTATATAATTTTAATAATATAATAAAATTAAAAATTATATATATATAAATATAAAATATGAAAATTTTGAAAACTTAAAATATAAAAATAGAAAAATTATATTTAAAAAATTTTTAAAAATATAAAAACAAAAAAATATTTTAAACATTAAATTTTTAAAACCTATTATTTTTATTTTTTTATATATAAAATAAAACTATTATATTTTATATATATAAATATATTATTTTATATTAAAAATACAAATTTAATTTCTTTTTTAATAATTATATTCGAGGGTTAATCATGTTGTGTGTTTTTGTTTGGTTTGGTGGTGTGGGTTTTTGTGGGGGTGTTTGAGTGTGTAATTTTTTTTTTTTTTTTGGTTGTTTTTGTTTCTTTTTGGGGGTTGGGGCCGGGTGTTGGGGGTTTTTCCGGGCCCCGGCATTGGGGGGTTTCCCCGGGGTGTCCTGTTTTTGGTTAAAAAAAGGGGGATGGGCCGCCCTTTTTATGGGGTGTGTTTTGGGGTTGGGTGTTTGGTTGTTTTTGGGGGGCCGTGGGCCTTGTGTTTTTTTTTTTTTGTTTGTTTTTTTTTTTTTAAAAAAAGGTGTTTGTTTTAAAAAAATTTTTTTTTTTTTTTTTCCCGGGGGGTTTAATATGTGTTGTTTTTGTTTTTTTTTGTTTGTGTGTTTTGTTTTTTTTTTTTTTTTTTTTTTTGTTGGCCTTTTGGGGGGGCCCCCTTCTTTTTTTTTTGTGTTCCTTGGGGGTTGTGGATGTATTGGGGGTTTAATTAGGGGGGTGTGTTTGGGGGCCTTTTTTTGTGTGTGTGGGGGAGGGGGGTTTGGTGCCATTTTTTTCAAAACAGGGGGGGGGGGGGTTTTTTTTTCCTTTTTTTTTTTTTTTTCTTTTTTTTTTCCCGGGGGGGAGGGCCTGGAGGATTTCCCTTCCAAAGGAACGACAAAGTTTCCCCTACGGTTTGGGACCCAACTTTGCAAGAGTTGCCAGAACGAGGGCGCCCGGGGGATTAAAAAATCCCGAAAAAATCCGGGGGCGACCCCCCCAAATTTTGGCCACAATCCCGTGATAATTTAAAAATTTAGATTGGCCCTAAAAAAAAAAGATGAAAAATAAAATTTCCCCCCAATTTTTGGGAAATCAAAAGATCAACCGGGAACGCGGGCCGCCCCTTTTTCTGGCGGAGGGGAAGGAAGAGGAGGGAAAAAAGACCGGGGAAAAATCCCCATTGGAGGAAAAAAGTAGGAAGGACATTTTTTTTTTTTTTTTTTTTTTTTTTTTTTTTTTTTTTAGGTAAATTCTTTTATTTTTTTCCGGGGGGGGACCCCGCACTGAATTGGGGCTGGCTTCCACCCGTGGGCCCAGGCCCAACCCAGGTGAAAGTTCCTTGCCCAAGGGAACAGCGCGCCCCCGGGCCCGGTTTACCCCCGAACCCCTCCCAACTTAATTTCCGTCTGACAGTCTTGAGCCGATGCTTTTAAACCTTCGGCCACCGCGGGGCCTTTGGCGTCATTTGGGGGGCCATGATTTTTTTTCCCTTTGGGAAATTTTTGAGCCCGGTTTTTTTGCCATTGGCTTCCCCCCCGGGGTTTTTTTTTTTTTTTTATCGAGTCACCATCCTATTTAATATTATATATAATATTAAACTATTTAAAAATTTATATAAAAATATTTTTATATAAAATATAACTTTTCCGTCATTTAGCCCCAAAAGGGGTGTAACCCCAAAAGGCCCCTTGGGCGCCGCGTGACAGGTACGAGATGACCTCCCGGAAACCCCCGCGATCGAGACGCAAGGATCTCCAATTAAAACGGGAATGCGGCACGTCAGAAGGGTTCTCAGCTTTCCGGCACCGAGGTTGAAGGAGAGCCAAGGGCACCCGCGCTTAACATTCTCGCGACGATAGGCCCTCTTCTCGCCGCGAAATCGGGTTTGGGCCTGGCAGTTGGAGCGCGGGAGTGTTACACGCCGCCGCCACGGAGACTCGAACCTCCGACCTGGGGATTGCCAGATTTCTCGAGTCCAGTGCTTTAACCACTCACCCGTGGCGGCAGAGGGACGAGGAGGCGAATTTCCCTCTTTAAACAGCGGAAAAGGGGGGGGGGGTCGCGCGCGTGTGGTTGTGTGTTGTGTGCGTGTTTCGTGCGTAAGGGTGCGTGCGTGCCTGCGGGTGCGTGCGTGCGTGGTGTGTGTGCGTGGGGCGTGTGTTGTGCGTGTGTTGTGTGGTGGTGGTGTGTGTGTGTGTGATGCTGTGTGTGTGTGCGCGTCGTGCGTCGTCGTGTGTTGTGCGTGTGGTGTGTCCGTGTGTATGTGTGCGTGTGTGATGTGGTGTGAGTCGTGATGCGGCTGTGTGTGGTGTGTGTGCTCGTGGCGTGGGTGTGTGGTGTTGTGGTCGTGTGTTGCTGTGCGTGTGTGTGTGTGTGTGTGTGTGGGTGCGTGCGTGCGTGTGGTGTGTGTGTGGTGTGTTTGTGCTATGGGGTGATGTGGTTGTGTGCGTGCGTGTGTTTTGTCGTGTGTGTGTATGTGTTTATGTGGTGTTGGTGTGTGTGTGTGTGATGGTGAGTCTGCTCGTGTGTGTGTGTGGTGTGTGGTTTTGTGAGTGCGATGCGTGGTGTGTGTGTTGTGTTGTGCAGTAGTGTGTTGTGCACGCAGTGTTTTTGGCAGCTTAGTGGAGTTCAAGGAACGGTTTCATGGATTACGGGGACCGATCACGAGTATTGTCATCAACTGTTTAGGAAAACTAGGATCCATACGGTGCTCTTTAGCAACACGACCCTAAAACTTATCGGCTTCGCCAGATT
>NW_023641958.1:2500-5000 GCF_015228065.2 Penaeus monodon
CGAGTCGAAGCTATCATATCTATCTGTCTTATCTACTATCTATATCTATTCATCTATACTATCGATCCTCTATCATCTAATATATCTATATCTATATCTATATCTATATTATATCTATATCTATCTATCTATTCTATATATCTATCTATCTAATCTATCTGCTATATATATATATATATATATATATAGATATATATATATATATATATATATATGGTGCGCGCGCGTTTTCCTTTCGTGTTCGTTTGTGTGTGTGTGGGTGGGTAGTTGTGTGTGTGTGGTGTGTTGTGGTGTGTGTGTGTGTAGTGGGTGTGTGTGTGTGTGTTGGGTGTGTGTGGTATGTGTTGTGTACATATACATATCAATTATATATAATATATATATATATATAATATATATATTATATATATATTATAGATATATTAAAATATATGTATACATACATGCATCATATATCTAACATACATATATATATCTAATAGATATATGATATATATATATATATTATAATAAATATATATATATATATTTATAATATATGTATGTATGTAATGTTATATCATATCTATGGTCCTTAAACTATACACACATATGAAATCTATATATATCTATATATATTTAAACATACACTGTTATATATATACATATGTATATGCATATAATTTATCATCATAGATATCATATATATATATATATATGTAATCTAATCTATCTATCTCTCTATCTATCATCAATCTATCTATCTATCTATCGTATCTATCTATCTATATAGCTATCTACCTATATGTGGTTGTGTGTGTGTTATTCATTATATTCATACAGAGAATGAATACAAGAACATACATACGATATATATATATATATAATAATATATATATATATGTATAGATGATAGATAAATATATATATATATTTTTAGTACATATCGCATTATACATATATATATATATATATATAATATAGATTATAAGATAATATATATATATATTATATATAAGAGTATATAATCATATGTTATAAATATAAAAACAAACACAACACCACACACACACACACACACACACACACACACCACACACACATACACACACACACACATTACACACACACACACACACACACACACACACACACACACACACACACACAAACACACACACCACACACACAAACACAACACACATATATATATAGTATATATCATATATATATTATATATATATATATACTATATATATATATATATATATATATATTACACAACACACACAGGACACACATTAACTACACACTAACAAACACATGTGTGTGTGTTTTTATTTGTCTGTTGTATTTAAATATATATGTGCAATAACAATATATGATATGATGATAGTAGTGATAGATGTATATAATATAGATCTATATAGCTAATATCTATATATATATACATCTATAGATATATATGAATATAATATTAGATAGGAAGATTATATACACTAGATATATATTATAGTATAATATATATCTATAATACATTATATCTTATATGTTATAGTAGTAGTATAGACCTACACATAGAGATATGTATATATATATATATATATATATATTATATATATATATAATATATTAATGTATATATACATACCTATATATATCCATATATATTGATACTATATATAATATTTATATATAATATATTATATATATATTATATTCATAGATATATATGTATATATACATATATATATATCAATATATATGATATATATATAGATATATGTGATAATATATAATATATATATGATATATATATATATATATGTATGTATATATATATATATACTATATTAAAATATATATATTATATATAATTATATATATATATATGAATATATATATATATGTATATATATATCCCATTATATATTGCATTATATATAATATATATATAACTATATAGACTAATATATATATATAATAATATATAATATATAGTATATATATAATATATATATATTATATATTACACTGTATGAGCGGAATGGATATATAGACAGGCAGTTAGATAGATAGACGTTGAACAGATGATTATGCTGAGTGTCAATTTGTATTCATAACCAATTAATTCTGTATCATGTTCAAAAATACATAAAGTTTTAATTCGAAATTTCTGTCCTGAAAAAAAGGTATCTTAAACAGTACTTCAACCGGAAAAAAAAAAAATAAGGAATAAAAAATAGAATGAAATAAATAAATAAAAGTAAATAAAATAAAATGAAATAAAAAAGAAAGAACAAGAAAGAAGAGATATTTTCCCTCAATTTTATTTTTTATTTTTTTTTTGTATTTAGTCGTATTGTTCAAAATATTGTTACTGGCACGGTGAGTCAGATTTCGCAGGTGCACTTAGAACGTCGCTTGAGTGTGTATCATGACTCGAGTATTTTCAGCGCTTGAAAGGTCAGTGAGCCTTGGTGGCGGTCGTAGGTGTGGCGGGTTGGGGTTCGGGTTGTGG
>NW_023641959.1:7500-10175 GCF_015228065.2 Penaeus monodon
CCCCCCCCCCCAAAAAAAAACCCCCCCCCCCCCCAAACCCCCCCCTCTTTCTCCTCCATTCCCCCTCCTCCCCTTCTCCCCCTTTTTCCCCCCCTCCTCTTCCTCCCCCCCTCCTCCATCCTCCCCTCCTCCCCCCCCCTCCCCTCCTCCTCCCCTCCTCCTCCCTTCCCCCTCTTTCCCTCCCCATTTTATTCTTCTCCTTCTTCCTCCTCCCCTGCTCCCCTTCCCCCCTCCCCCTCCTCCTCCCCCCTTTCCCCCTCCCCCCCTCCTCCTCCCCCTCCTCCCCCTCCCCCCCCTCCTACTCCCCCTCTTTTCCTCCTCCCCCCCCTCCCCCCCCCCTCCTCCCCTTCCCCTTCTCCTCCTCCACCTCCGCCTCCTCCTTCTTTTGTTTTCCTCCTCCTCCTTCTCCTCCTCCTCCTGCTTCTCCTCCTCCTCCTCCTTCTCCTCCTCCTCCCTTCTTTTTCCTCCTCCTCCTGTTCCTCCCCCCCTTTTCCTCTTCCCATTCCTCCTCCTCTTCCTCCCTCTCCTCCTCTTCTTCCCCCTCCTTTTCTCTTCCTCCTTCTCCTCCTCTTCCTCCTCCTTTTCTCTTCCTCCCCTTTCTCTTCCTTCTTTCCTCTCTTGCACGGGATCTTACCTTTTCCCCTCCCAATTCCCTACAAAATCATTCCTCCTTCACTCTCCTCACGCTTCCACACCGCCGTCAAATCACCCGATGTGAGAATCTGCTCGAGTTTCGCTAATTTAAACCAGAGATTTTTCCTTTGTTTTCAAATAATGGCGCAAGATATCACGTCGCAGATATAGAAATGCTTCCGTCACCTTGGGAAATAACATGTCAAATATTCAATGATAAGTTTTAGTCCACAGAGGAAAAACCTAACTGTTGTATATCGGTCTCCCGAAGCAGAGCCGGAATTTGCGACTAATAGGATACATCGACTCAAGAAAAAATACCTCAAAAAAAAATTACTAAATTCCCCTTTTTTTCTTTAAAACAAAAATTTTATTGAGGATGAACTACTGAAATTCAACTGCACGCCATGGGGCCTGAACAAGAAGTGAATATTTGTATTTCCCGATCTAGGAAAATGTATCGACCGTGTGATTTGCGGGGTTTTTATTTACGTGAAAGTTGGCCTCTCAAAGGCCCTTTGTTGTCTTTGACAGTCGCTGAAAATCTTCAAAAAAGTCTTGGGAAGCGGGGTCAAAAGTTCATCGCACACATACGTGTTTGTGTGCGTGTTTGTGTTTATGTGTGTGCAGGGTCTCTCTTTTTTTTTTTTTTTCTTCTCTTCTCTTTCTCTCTCCTCTCCCCTTCCCTTTCTCTCTTCCTCCCCCTTTTTTCTTTTTTTTCTCTCTCTCTCTCTCTCTCTTTCCCTTTTAATTTATAATATATATAAATATTATATTAATAATATATAAATATATATATTAATATATATAAATATATATATATTTATTTTAGGTGTGTGTGGGCGTGCGTGCGTCATGTGTGTGTGTGTGTGTGTGGTGTGGTGTGTGTGTGTGTGTGTGTGTGTGTGTGTGTGTGTGTGTGTGTGTGTGTGGGTGGGTGTGTGTGTGTGGTGTGTGTTTTATGCAAATGTGGGGTATACATATAATTTTAATTTTTATATAATATATATATTATATATATATAATATATATATTATGTATGTATACATAACTGCCCAAAATTATGTGTGTGGTCTGTGTGGGCACAATTTTACAAATAACCTAGTAATTCAGACCTGCCTTTGCTTTAGTTTGAGCCTCCTCAGCCTTTATAATCTCAAAAATTTTCATGGAAGGGAAATCAGCTTTGAAATACCGGGTGGAGATGTAACTATAAGGGGGGTTATTTTATCAGACAGGGAAAAGTTTTAATTCAGTTCGATGATATTGGATATTCCCCAAAGGCGGTTCTCAAGCGTGAAACCTACTAAAGTTCCCTTTTTGTTTGCGTTATTCAGTATTCTGGCTTTTTCCCGATAGATAAACACTCACAGCTACCCCATATCAAAAACATGCCAACACACACACACCAAACATCACACTACACAACACACCACACAACACACACCACACACACACACACACACACACGCCACCACACACACCACACACACACACACACAACACCACACACCAAAAAAAACCACCCCACACACAACACCAACACACACACAACACACACGATACCTATAAAAAAACAAAAGGGGCCGGGGTCGTACCCCCCACACATGATCACGAAAAATATCTTTTCATAATTTAGAAATGACAAAACACCCTTCCCCCTCTCTCCTCTTTCTCTGTCAAAAGATGGATAGTAAAGACAGATTTATATCATAAAACCTATAAAAATACTTATGCTATAATATATACTACAATGTATATAAAAACAATATGTGTTTTTTATATATATATATTATATATATATATTATAATATATAATATATTTAAAAATAATTATATATATATTATAAAATATATCATATAAATATATGTTTTTAATATTAAAAATATATTAAATTTTAATATATATATAAAATTTAAAAATATTATATATATTATATAATTTTTGATATTTTTTATATAATATAATTTTATTATAAAGGTTATTAAATATATATATATATAATATATATATATAAAAAATAAATTTTTTTTTTTAAAAA
>NW_023641960.1:0-10175 GCF_015228065.2 Penaeus monodon
ACAGAAAAAACTCATATTATCGCTCATAGTAAAAAGGGCCCTTGATTTTGAAAACATCTTAGAAAAAAAAGGTAAAAGGGGTTTCCAAAATTTTGCAAGCTATGATACATTTTACACACACACACGCACACGCACAGCACGACACCCACGCGCCCCCCACCCACGCACACACACGCACACGCACAAAAACCCACACACACCCCACGCACCCCGCACGCACGCACCCAACAACAAAAACCACAACCAAAACACACAAAACACAACACACACAAACCCAAAAAACCACACACAAACGCACGACAGCACACACACCACACACACACCGCAACCCCAAACACACACACACACACACACACACAACCACACACAAACACACCAAAAAACACACAACACAACATATATATATATTATTATAATAAAAATATATATATATATATAATTTATAATAATTTTTAAAAAATATATTATAAAATATAATATATATAAAAATAAAAATGTTGGGTATGGTGTAGGGGTGTGGGATATAAACCCACCCAAACCCCACACACAAAACACACCCCACAACACAAACCACACAACATACCAAAACAACTACATACAAAATATATACAAAAATATATATATAATATATATAATATATTATAATAAATAGATAAGAATTAGTTAGATATAGAAGTAGAAGATAGTAATATTTGGGTGGGGGGTGGTGTGTGGTGTGTGTGTGGGGTGGTTTTGTGTGTGTGTGGGTGGGGTGTGTGTGTTTTTGTGTGTGTGTGTGTGTGGTGTTGGTGTGTGTGTGGTGGGGGGGGTATATTACCACACAAAACATACACACACACAACAACACACACACACACCACACACAAAAACCCCAACCACACACACACACACACAAAAATATATATATATATATTATTATAATTATATAATATATATATATATGTATATATATATTATATATATATATATAAATAATATATTTTTAATATATAATGTTGTTTTTTGTGTGTTGTGTTGTGTGTGTGGTTTTGGGTGTGTGTGGGTAATATAGGAAACACACAACACACAACACACACACACACACACACACACACACAAACAACACACAAAAACACCACAAAAAAACACACACACACACACAAAGATATAATTATATATAAATAAATATATATATATATATCTATATATTATAAAATATATATATATGTTTTTTTTTTTTTTAACGGAGGTTCTTTTGACCCGCCGTGTCAAAACATGATATTAATTGTAGTTTTTTGTTGTAGATCTTGGAGTGGTACGTGGTAGGGCCCCCATTTCCCTTTTCCACGGAGAGTCCCGGGGGTTTATTTTTTTTTTTTTTTTAGGAAATTATTCTCCTATTTATCCGGGTTGGGGCCCAGCATGACTTGGGTGGCTGGCCCCCCAGGGGGAGAGGCATCGAGGGGAAATTTCCTTTCCCCAAAGGGGCAAAGCGCCGGGGGTGCTCGAAACCCCCAATCAGTTTCCCTCGTACAGTCTTGAGTCGTGCTTAACCCTCGGCCCCGCGGCCCCCTTTTTATTTGTAATAAACCCCTATTATCTACCCTATCTTCATTCCTAGAGGATAATTTACAACAAACAACCCCAACAGTCACCCCTTTTCGTGGAAATATATTATCCTTCTTTTTTTTCACGTTTATCCGTCTGAAATGACAAAAAATTCCCCTGTTTATTTTGATATTTGATTTTAGGGATCACCCTTTCCCTCTCTTCTCGCGCAGCTGTTTTCGCCATGCAGGACTTGAGGGCTGATAAGGACACCTCTCACCTCCACTGCCCGGGTCCCCTCACCAAAACGGCTTACAAGTGCTCGTTTTTTGCGAAAAAATCGAACCCAGACACTTTCCCAAAAATCCCCAACGAAAACGAAAACAGCAATAGAAACACAAGGCTGCCATTTTATTAGGCATGGGGAACCCCCGGGTCTCCCTTGATCTCATTTTAAACTCCAGCATCAGCCAACCCAGGGGGGCCCCAAAACCCACCAATCACCCCCTAAAGAGATACTAGACCATTCAAGTAAGAGGCATCCCCTCTACTACATGGTGCCCACGGGTGAAACGTAGGAAATCGGCCACACTTTTAACCACTCTCTGAAGGAAGAGTACCTAAACAGCAAAACCCCGCAACCTAAAGTTGACATATTCCCGGGTTGGGATTACACGGGGTCCACACCCTTTCCCGCCCCTCTCATCGCTGTCGCTTCTCTGACTCACTGCAGAACAAAACTGATACGGACCCTCTACTCTCTCCCGGCCACAGGTCCCCCTTTCCCCTGCATGTTTACACGCGTGTGTATTTATGCCCAAAACCCGGGAAACTGGATCCACTCGTGGTCCCCCCCTGGAACCCTGCTCTTTGAGGTGGGGCTAGAGCCCCCTCTTGAGTGAACACCCTTTTGAGTGGCTATACGGAGGGGGAAAGAAAAAAAGGGTTCCAAACTGATCCCTATTTTTGTGGGTAAAGGGGCATCCTCTTGGTCCCTCCAGGGGTTCACACCTACCCATGTTTTCCGTGCGGGGCACCCCTGTGCGTGGGAGACGGGAGTCTGGAGGTTGAGTAAACCAGCTGATACCCTCTTTGGTCCCTTACCCCAGTCTTTGGCCACGATATCCTCCCCACCCTGGGGTTTAGACATTGTTCTAACATAAGTTCCCCTTTTTGGGGGACTTGACCCATGCAGGCCCGGCAGACTACGACAGTCACTCTGAACCATAATGTTTCTAGGGGCAAGAGAAAATGCAAAGCAAGGCTGACTCTTGAACCTGCTGTTTAAAAGGAACGACATCAGCCAAAAACATGCCTGTCCACGAGCGTCCACAGAGGATTTCCGTGCGGGCCCTCCCGGGCCCAACACCAAATCAAAAGACCCTCTGAAAAAACCCCTCAGACTCCTCCTTGACCGGAGGGGAGACAGGCTAAACCCACCGAACAGCGGCTGCTCCCACATCGCCCCCCCCACAATTTTAAGCCAAAGGTTGTCCGGAACGATCCGGGCCAGAATAGATCTGAGGGAGATTTGGCCCCCCTAGGCGTTTCCCACGTTTAAGGTTCCCTTTAAACCTGAAGGTACGACATTGCCCACCAATTGAAAAGAGCATTGGAGATGCAGCGAAAAATCGGTTTGTAAAATCCGGATCCCAGGCCCAGGGCATGTTATTTCCCAAGCCCAAAGTACCTGAATTTTCTGCAAGAAACCAAAAGCTTATAAGGGAAAGGGAAATTTTCTCTCGCCACTGAATCCCGAAAATGGGAATCAAGGGGTGCATTTGGCTTCTCGAAATATGATGGGATTGATCACATCAAACCCACAGGTCGGGGGACTCTTCCCAATTCGAAAGGGGACCCCAACAGGCAACCCTGGGACCTTGAAAGGACCCCCTCATACCCTGATTGTGAAAACGGGGGCTCCTAAAACCCAAAAAAACATGTTATCTGACCACTTCGAGTTTTAAAGTCCCAAAGAATGTTACCACCAAGCAAACTGAAAGGGCCAAAACCTAAATGGGGTGTCTGTAGCAAGGCACACAACCCCGAGTGTCCCCTTAAAGGCCCCAAAGGAGGCCAATGGGACACAACACCAAATTTTTTCCAACGTGCCAAGGGGTATCACGCCTGGAGCCTGGTTACTCTCCCCAATGTCTGGGCAGAACAAAAGGGGAAAAGATTCCCCAAACCCCCCTAAGAGGAAGGAAACCCCTCCACAGCCGAACCGGTATCTCCAGATTTCCCCCCTTTCTAAAATGTAAAAAAAAACACAGGAATAAAGGTTCAAAAAACATGCAAAAGCCCCCCCAAGAGACGAAAATTTCCTTTTTGATGAGGAAGATATGACTCCTGCTGACGCTGTTAACACTGAGACATCAACTTCCAGAGGTCCAGTGAGGAGGCGGTAAGGCACACGGTCGCCATGCGGAGCCCCGACGCGCGGGTCCCTAAAGGGGGAGGAAGCTAACAAGCCAAAGACCCTACCCTCTCTCATGATAATCCCCTCCCAACTCCAACCCTGGCCACCCCCTCACAGGCAGAGCCACCAAAACCAAATAAGCGATTTACTCAGGAAAAGTCCCAAAGAGAAAATTCACAGTAAACCCTAAATGAGAAAACCCCAACTCAAAAAAGCAGAGCTACTAAGGCTCCACCTCCCATAGGCTCAGGGTTTTACCTAAGTAACGCCCAAAACTAATGATCCCTCAACCGCGGGATTCAGAATGGAATTGTCAGACTCTGGCGCAACTGACTCGAAACCGAATAAAAAGCTCTCTATGTAACTATCACCAAGTAACATCATGACAAAAATCTAAGCATACTGCAGGGAACATCTATGGCTTCATAAAAAGAATCCATCCTCCATGCAATAGTGTGATAAAAAAAAAATTTTATTGTCTGCCCCGGGGAGACTTAAGAAGGGGACTTTTTCGTTTTAGGGATCATGTCTCATGCTGCCAAGCACACTGGCAAAAGGGGCTTGATCACCCTGATCAGAGAAACCCCCCTTGCTCCGCAAACCCGAGCACCGCACTATGGAGAGGAGTTAAATAAATTTTGCGTTGAGATTCACGGCATGAATCTACCGGGCAGGCGAGTTGCATTCCTGAAACCATAAACAAGTCCCGGGAACTTCCACTCTACCCCAGAGCTGGAAGGGGGCTATCAAAAGTTCCACCCCAAACCAAAAGGAAACCCCGGGAAGTCCCCGCCCCATCTCTCTGCTAGTTCCTGGGCAAGGCGCCGAGAAAATTTGGTATCACCGCTCCAAGGGAAAAAGGGAAAACCCCACATAAACACCTCCATAGTTTTACAAGACATGAGCAAGCATGCAGCATAGCCATATTCTTAGTGCAATCAAAATTTTCACTCCTTTGGGAGTATTTCCCAAATTTGGGAAAAGGTTTTGGTTCAAGTCCCCTGCATTCAGGAGACCCTGATCCAGAAAAAGGGAACAGAGAAAACTCTTGGGTTAAAAAGTGACTCTTTTGGAAAAAGAAAGCCAAAACAGATTCCAAGGGGACCTATCACAGCACATCCACTAAAAATGGACCACCACAGGGTGGGGTCCTCAGTCCCCGCCCTTTTTAACACCCCAATGTCCCCCATCCCCCAACTACACTCCCGTGGGTGCAAAATGATCCCTATCAGACGATCTGCAATCATCTCCCTAGACCCCCTGCCTAAGTAAACCCAGTGCGTTGGACCTTGTACCCAGGAGTGCTGTAGGACAGGACTAAAAAACTTGGCCCAAAACCAAAGCCATGCCTCTGTACAAAATGTTCAAGGCACAATCTAAAAATAGGGAGACTTAGAATACCTTGGGGTAATGGTTGACCGGACCCTTCCCTTTAAAAAATAGGTCCTGTACTTGGTTGACCGAACCAAACAAAACTGTCTGCATGAGACAAGACTGGGGGACACTAGGAGCAAAACATAAATATAAATCATTTATTACTGCCTCGTCCCATTGGGACTTACTTTTTCTCCTATTCCCCCAAAAACCCAAAATTTAGAGAAAAAAAGGGCTTCAAAAAGAAGCTTCCCCGGGTTTTTGGGTACCCCAAGGTGGCGAAACCCCCAAACCCCTCATGTAGGAAACCCTTTTCCCTCGGAATATGAATTGATCTAATGGACTCATTCCTTTTAAAAATCATCCAACTCCCCGGAAAAAAACTAGCAAAATACTCAATACCCAGGCAAAGACCACGGCTTCTACAAAGGGATATGCTATCAGTTCAAAAAAACAACCCATTGCCCAAGGGCAGGACTCCCCCCCCCCCGTTGTTAGTTTGTCAAAAGGGGAAAAAATGAATACCCCCGGTAGTCTAAAGGTAGAAACGAAGGGTATTTCGCCATCCTCCTCGGGTATAGAACCTACTTCAAAGGGTGGGTCAAATTATCCTTTAAACCACACTAAGGGGCCCGGGTTTTCACAAGGGATCCACAATCCTGAGGGGAACTGACAACCCTCTCGTACAGGCAGGGCATTTTCGATCATGGGGGCCTAGCCGACGCTTCCCTGAGGGAAATCATGTGGGCATGCATATAGACTCCAGGGCAGCCATTGATGTCTCAGCAAAGCTCCCCATAGACACATCTACCTCCTGACAAAATGTCCTTACCATAGCACGAGGATTTTGCTCAGGGAGAAAAATAATCATAAATGGGGGCCTTACCCATAGGCATCGAGGGAATAAGCTTGTGACAGCACACAATGACATGGGATCCCAAATCCATGACATAAAAACCGGCCAAAAATCTTTAAGGGGAAGTGTAACCCTTTCCCCCTGCCTTCCCAAAAAGAAAAAGAGATCCTCGGCCGATGCCTCAGACGCCACAGGCATGAGCCCTTTGGGCCCCCTAAGCATCTTCTTCACAGAATCAGACTAGGTTACCCAAGCACAGGCAATCATGGAAAAAAATTGCTATTTTAGCAAGTTTCATGCCTGGGGAGCCCCAAAGCCACGTTGGTACACCCTTAAAAAGAATTGGGGGCACATACAATTTCTGAACGGGTCCGCCCACAACAGCCGCCGGGCTGGGAATGAATTATGCCGCATGCTTACTCATGGCGGGGGAGGCCTGCTGGCAATCTCGCCCCCAAGTAGCCAAGGTAAGAATAAAATGAGACAGCCAAAAAATTTGCTACCCAAGCCCTGCCTATTAAAAGGCCCGGGGAAGCCAGGGCTTCGCAGATATATCAAACGAATGAACGATCAACTGGATCAGCATTCCCCCCCCTCCCGACGAACACGGGAACAGAGTCAAAAACAAGGGGCTGCCCAGTCTTTCCGACTGGGGCCTCCGGCTCCCCCGTTAATCTCCACTTAAATCCAGCACCCCCCCTACCTGGGGACTCACACCCCCTACAAAAGCTCCACAAAAAGATAAAAACACCATCCCAGTAGTAATTTTAACTACTTTTACATTTATATAGTTTTTTCTCCTTGGTCAGTTTTACCTCAATTTTATTTCTTTTGGACTAAATCTATTCTGAAACCATAGGTTAAAAACATTTTTCATTCGTCTTATTTAAAGCTATTTTAAAAGAGTTGCCGACCCCGATTGCCCTTATACACCCATGTTTCTTTTATGCTTCCCCTTTTGGATTTTCTGCATTGTATTGCAGATGTGTTTTTACAAGAATTACACAAATATTTTTTTTCCATATTTTTAGAATGCTCCATCTTTTTTTCATCTAAAATTACGGCTTCATATTTGTATTCTATATATAAATTTTATTCATAGTAAATTTATATTTAAACTTATTAAACTTTCTCTATGTCTAAAAAAATATTTCAAAAAACTTTCTCTATATGATATCATTTATAATTTATTTAATTTTTTAAGCATGTAGTTTTTTATGATGAAAATACTATAAATCGAGAATATTTAAAGCACTCAATTTTTGATTTCATTGTAACCCCTTCCAAACCCCCGCTCGGACCTTATACTCCAGATAACGGGGAAAAGGATGCAGAACGGCTTTTTAACCCGATAGTCAAACCCGCAAACCACATGCATGCGCTTTAAGCCCATCAGTGTACAACGGCTGGTGGGCAAGCATTCATTTATTTTTTCGTGAAGTTCGTCTGGATTTACCTATAAGGGAAAGGGGAGTTGTTTCTCTCTTTTAAAACACTTGTGACAAAATATATACAACTATAAAATTTATATATATATATAAAATTTTTTAATATTATTATATATTATATAATATATATTATATATATTAAATATATATGATGTATATATATTGTCACAAGTGTGTTAAGAAGGAAACAACTCAGCCTTCCTTAAGCGAAATCCAAAGAAAAGTTTTTAGAATAAACAATGAATAGTTGCCCGGGCCCATGCCGTTGCATGCCTGATGGGGTTTGAGCCATGCTGTGGTTTTAGGTTGCATATTGGTTGAAATGCCTTCTGCATCCGTTTTCCCTATATCTGGGTATAAGGGGTAGCGAGCAGGGTTATGGAAGGGTACAATGAAATCAAAATGAGTGCTTTGAAATTTTCCGAAATTTATATTTATCATCATAAAAAATACTATGCTTAGAAAATTTAAAAAATTATAAATGTATACGATATAGATAAGTGTTGAAAATTTTTTTGTAGACATAGAAAAAGATTAATAAGTTTAAAATATCACAATTTTTATGAATAAAATTTATTATAAATACAAAATATGAAGCCAGAATTTTAGATGAAAACAAAGATAGGTCATTCTAAATAGGAAAAAAAAAAAATTTTTGAATTTTTTGTAGCAACAATCGGTGCAATACAGTCTCGCTAATCCATAATGGGAACATACAAGAAATCATGGTGTATAACTGGGGAAACAGGTATGCAACATCTGTTAAAATGTCGTTAATAAGGAAAAAAAAAGTTTGTTTAAAACCATGGATTCAGAAAGAGTTAGTCAAATGTAATAAAATTGAGGTAATGAACTGACCAAAGGGGAAAAATTATATAAATGAGAAGATGTTAAACATTTCTATCGGGTGGTGTCTTATTCTTTTTGGAGCGTTTTTTAGGGGGGGTGAGTGCCCATGGTATGGTGGGTGTGGGTTAAATGGGATTAACGGAGGGGCGGGGCTCCCCAGTGGGTAATGGTGGGGGTCCCTTTTGTTGCTCTGCGTTCCGTGTTCGTTGGAGGGTCGGGGAATGCTGATCTCTTCGATCTTCATCTTTTATATATCTGGAAAACCTGGCTTCACCCCGGCCTTTTTTCCTATGGGACGGCCCCTTTCAGTATTTATGGTGTCTCTTTTTTTCTCTACCTCTTTTCTTACTTTTTGTGGCAGATTGCCAGCAGGCGCTCCGCCGCCATGATGTAACATGGGCCTAAACTCATTACCCCCCCGGCGGCTGTTGTGGGCGGACCGTTCAGAAAAAAGGATGGCTACAAATTTTTAATATTACCAAGTGGGGGTTTGGCTCGCCACAGGCATGCAAAACTTGTCGAAAAGTCAATTGTTTCCATGATTTGCCATGTGCAAAAGGGAACCTAGTCTGTTCTGTGAAGAATATTTCTTCAGAGAGTGCCAATGGCTCTAGCCTGTGGCGCTGAGTGCCATCTGGCCGAGGGTCTCGTTTTTCTCTGTGAAGCTGCAGGAAAAAGGCATTACACTTCCCTTTAAGATTTTTCCTCGGTTTTTGATCAGAGTTTGGGGGATACCCAGTCGCACTAGTCTGTCCAGCTTTTCCCTTGATCCTTGTGGCTAAGGACCCGTTATGATTTTTCTTCTCCCTGAGCAAGAATCCCCTGTGCTATGGTAAGGACATTGTCAGGAGGTAGATGGTTAGTGTAGCTTTGCTGAGACAGTCAATGGCTCCCTGGAGTCTTATGCATGCCACATGTTTTCCCTCAGGGGAACGCGGCTAGGCTCCCATATCGCAAGCCTCTGCCCGTAGCGAGGAGGGGTTGTCAGTTACCCCCATGGATTTTTGTGGCCCCTTGCTGCAAAGCCGGCGCCCGTATGTGGTTTAAAGGATCAATTGATCCATCCGTGAAGTAGGTTCTACTACCCCCGGGAGTGTGGGTGCAAAGACCCTCCAGTTTACCTTTAACTAGCCTGGGGTATTCATTTTTTCTCCTTGCAAAATCATAACAGAGGGGTGGGGGGGGGGCCCTGCCCCCTTTGGGAAATAGTTGTTTTTTTGAACTGATGTTCCCGCCTTTAAAAGCTCGTGGTCTTGCTTAGGGACTGAGTATTTTTGTTATGTTATGTTCCTGGGAGCTTGGGTGACTTGAAAAAGGAAAATGACTCCCTTAGATCATTATGATTTCCCGAGGGAGAAGGTTTGCCTACATGAGGAGGTTTAGGGGCCCTTTGTCCACCTTGGGGTACCCAAAATATCCGGGAAACTTCTTTTTGATGTCTCCCTTTTTTTCTCAAAACTTGGCTTTGCGGTAATCAGGGAACAGAAGTATAGTCCCAAAAAAGGGGCGATGGCTGTACATAGAATGATCTTAGTTTTATGTCTTGCCCTATGTGTCTCCCCGTCATTTCTCTCTGCGACATCTTTCTTTTGGTTTGGTCAACCAAGTACAGGCCTCTTTTTAAAAGGGGAAAGGGGCCGGTCAACCATTACCCAAGGGATTCTAATCCCTTCCCCATTTTCTTAGCTTGTGCCCTTTTTTA
>NW_023641961.1:0-10174 GCF_015228065.2 Penaeus monodon
TATTATATAATATATATATATATAAAATTATATATATATATATATATATATATATATATATATATTTATATATATTATATATATATATATTAATATATATATATATATATATATATATAATATATATATATATATATATTTTAAATATATAATTTATATATATATATATTAAGCATATATATAACGCATGTATATAACATCAAATATTTATATATATTATATATATATATATATATATATATATATAATATAATATATATATATATATATATATATATATATATATGTAAATGTATTGTGTGTTTTGTGTTTGTGTCTACCGAAAGAGTGGAGAGAACGAAAGAAAGGGAACATAAAGACGAGTAGAATTATAAATATCTGCCCAGGATTTAGCCGCATATAACCTACACATTTATAGGTACAATCTATCCATACACAGAGCACGATAGGCTTAATATACATAAATCTAAAATCTATAAATCCCCGCTTATATCAATTGATCACTGAATCACAGAGGGATTTCAGTAAAAATATATTTCGAACTATTTAATCCCTCGACAAAAAAGCTGAAAAAGGGAATCACCACCGGACACACATGTTTCAAAGAAATTTATAACACAGTCAACGGACCATCAACCTTCAATGTCGTTGAACGTTCATCTTCGCGAGGGTGCGAGTGGATGTCCAATCTAGGGCGTCTGCACGGGAGATCAATCGCGGGAGATTGTGCAACAGCGAGGCTTCATTACTCCTTGTCGCAGGGCATCGCTGTTGCCTCCTCCTACTTTGCATTTGCCTCTTGGTTTTCATCGCCAGTGATGATGCTGTTTGTCAGGGAGAGCAACGCTATTTTTCACTGTTGGGACTTGCCTATGTTATCCACAGGTTTTATGAACGTGTTTGGTTTCTCTGTGGGATATAGGGTACATATTATACTTATACTTACCCCACACACACCACACGCACGCACGCCACAACACACACACACACACACACACACACACACCACACACACACACACACACACATACACACACACACACACACACACACACACACAACACATACATATTTTACATACATACATACCCAAAATTTCATACATATATATATATAAAATTATATATACTATATATATATATATATATATATATATTTTATTATATATATATATATACACACATATATACACACACTTTTTCATGCATGTATGTGCATGTACTATAGCACGTATAAATACCTTATGCATTATATATGTCATCAGTTCAAAAGCCAAATTATAGGAAAATGAAAGTAGATTTTGACTCATTTACCTTTTTTTTATTATTCTCTCTCTCTCTCTCTATCCTCTGTCGCCCCCCCCCCTTTTCTCTCTATTTATCATCTCTATCCTTTGTCTCTCATTCTCTCTCTCTCTCACCCCCCCTCTCCTCACTCTCTCCAAAAATTACTCATCACATACGTCCATACCTCAACATCGTTTTCTTAGAAACTCCATAGACAACAACACACCCTTCCAACTTCTTCAAATACCTGTAGACCGCGGCACCATACAGTTGTGCAGGGGGCACCCTGCGCCTGGCAGGATGAATCCAGACACTTTTCTGGTGCCTACTGTCCGTGGCATGATTTACATGGCGGATTTCAGTGACAGGCACCCTGCTCTGGGAGACTTAATTGACACTATTAATCGCAACAGAACACGACTCCAGAATTACATTCAGCTAAACTGATTGTCTGGAATACTGATTGCGCCACACACGCACGAGGCGGTACTCTGAACCACGTCTTTACATCAGGACTTGTGGCATCCGAAGTCAGGTGTTCGGCGGTATCTGCACTTTTCTCCGACCACTACACCCTGGCTTCTACACCTTATCTAGTGCACTCCCTCATCCGAATTGGAGTGTCACCCAAATACCGCCTACATACGTTTCATATGACTAAAGATCTTTGACTTACAGAGCCTTGGAAGTTTATAACCCTCTCTCTCGTCGACGCTACACATGTTTTCTCGCCGCCTGAACGCCCACATCTGAACACTGGATAACCGTATCGTTCAGGCAGAGAGGAAGGCAATGCAGGATGGTCTTGCCTTTCATGCACAACCAACTCCTGAGCTACTTTACCAAGTACATTCATGGCAAAAAAATATGGTCCTCTACTAAAGCCCTCCTTAGTATGCGCAAGATTTCATTAGAGGCGCAATACAGCCCATAATTTTTAACGCATTCTCCTTTCACGTCTTATGTTCTGGTTACAAACACAAGTGACTAACTTTCACCCAGACGTATCTAGCTTCCTGCCCAAACAAGGAACGCACTATTGCCTCATGGAGCACTATAATCGTCTTTCCCCTACCAGGATTGCGGCATTTATTTATGTGAAAAGCGCTATGGCTATTGTCAATACGGACATCATCTTGGACTAACTCACTGATTTTGTCATCAAAGCAAAGCTTCCGAAGTTATTAAGAGGATACCTGAGGAATAGATCTTTTCGTGTGTTGTCCTTTCATTTAATATCCTTATACACTGCCTTCTCTCCCTACTCCCTGACATCAACGGAACAACAATTATATGCTATGCGGACGTTATGTGCATTCATTTAAGCTGCCTAGAAGACATGCATTACTTCTTGTAGTTCTTCCATGTAACGTCATCCTCATATGGACTCATTATATTCTACAGAGACGCCTGACTCCCCTTAAGTGGTTAACCAACTACTTTACACGTGTGTCAATTCTTGTCGCCAGGACCATATATATTACATTAATTCGAAAAGTGGACGCTTATCTGTCTCTTGCATTCAACACTCCAGAATGGGTTTACACCAAAATGAAAATTTCAAAACCAGACTCATCTTAGGCTATCTTTTTCCACCAGGTAATTTTAACATCAACGTTGCTGTGGAGAACTTGCACCCCGCTCTCCCACCCTGGCAGATACCCATACCAGTAGACTTCCACGCCTCGTCTCTAAGTCTGAGCTTCCTTCAAAATCATAGAGCCCTTGAAACCATCGCAGAGTTGCCGTCTTCTCTCAGTGTAGCCCACCGCCTCTGCACTGACGAGTTCTTGAAATGGTAGTGCTGGTTACACTGTTTCCCCCCAGCATAGAACCACCACAAGGGGGCTGGATAGGCCGTCTCCTGCTTTCTGTCAACACTCCAGAATGGGTTTACACCAAAAAGAAAATTTTCAAAACCAGACAAGGAGACTCATCTTAGGCTATCCTTTTTCCACAAGGAGTGTCAACATGCAGCAAGAACTCGACCAGTTCAACGTATGCTGTAACATTACTGTTATGAACCAGAGACACCGAGTTGATGACGTATGACTCACAGTCAGCACTCCATGCCTTATCACCTCCCAGTCCTGCACACCAGGTTGCCCATGAAATATTCCGTCAATTGGCGACAGCCCACGTGAATTCAAGGCGGTGCACTTTCTGTGGTTCCCCTTCCCACATACGACTTCTCGCCAACGATACTGTTGATCATCTTCCCCTGCAACAAGAAAACGGTACGCTATGCTGTATTATTTTCTCGCCACCAAAGCACTAATGAGAATGGTACTAGTGTTACTATTAACACATTTTCTTCCCCTCTCACACAAGTACCAATGCAATAGACATAACGTAATGAACACACAGCTCAGACTCGGTACCGACGAGTGTGGCAAGTGGGGGAGGTAAGGGCGCCTCACAATACGCCTCTGCAAGTTGTTTGACACCCCGAAAGCCAACACTATACTGCAGAGCATCACTGCTTTGATTGCACCTGCATAGACAGTCGGTATGAGATGTATGCAAATATTGCAATAGACGACTATTTAGAATTCTGATGCAAACACCCGCACTTTGGAGAGTGCTAAGTTATACGTGTGTATTTTTTTTTCTTTTAGATTCATAGTGTGACCAGTGTGTCGCAACTTCTTTGTAAATAGTTACGTTTGCTACTAGGTTTGTTGCTCTCTGAGCATAATTAATTGATTTTGAAATCTCTCTCTCCTCTCTCTCTCTCTCTTTCTCTCTCTCTCTCTCTTCTCTCCTCTCTCTCTCCTCTCTCTCTCTCTCTCTCTCTCTCTCTCTCTCTCTCTCTCTCTCTCTCTCTCTCTCTCTCTCTCTCTCTCTCTCTCTCTCTCTCTCTCTCTCACTCACTATGCACGGGGCTTCTTTACTCTCCTTCCTCGAAAACTTTTATTTTATAACACGTCCTAAAATCTCCAAGGTAAGAAAAACAAGATACAGTTACATACTACCGTTGCTTACAGTGTCCTGCGCCATATTCCTGTCCGTATGTTCGCTGTCTCATACACAGAGATATAGTGATCATGGCTCCGACCAACCGGAATGCAAGGAACTAAAACCCGCCGTTTGTATGCATCGTCTGAATAGCATATCCGTATGGCTGCATAATGTTTAAGGGATGAGAACTTGCTTTTGTCGATTCACCCAGACATTTTTCTTTCCGCTGTCTGGAATTTCGAGAGATAATAGAGGGTTTTTTTTCTTACGCGAAACGTCCTAAAAATACCAAAACGATAACTTTTTGAGGGGGGAAAATATAACGATAGCGGAGGGACTCTCACAATAAAAGAACGCAAGTTGGTTGTACTCGACGCGACACTGGAAGCAAAAGGTCAAGGAACCTCCCCCCCCCCCGACCCCCTTCAATTATTCAGAGTCGACACACATCTTCCTCGTGTTTTCCTTGTCGCTTCATTGACCGAGGGTTCGCTGGCAGAGAACGGACGCGGTTTTCCCCAAGATTATGATTTTGTGATTACCTTTCTTTTTTCTGTCTTCTCTCTCCCTCGCCCTTTCTTACTTTATCCCGTCTTCCTCCTCCTCTCTCTTCTTTCTCTCGCTATCTTCCCATAAATACATATGCACACACACACACACACACACACACACACACAACACACACACACACCACACACCCCCCTTTAATATATTATATATTATAAAATAATAGATATTTTATATATAATATATATATATATATATATATATATATATATTTTATATATATAATATATATATATATATAATATATATATATATATATATATATAAAAATATAATATATTTTATATATATATTATATATTATATATATATATATATATATATTATATATAATATATATATAAAATATATATATATATATTATATTATATATATATATATTATATTCTATATATATATATATATATATTTTATATTATATATATTATATATATATATATTATATATAATATATAAAAATATATATCATATATGTGTGTGTGTGTGTGTGTGTGGGGTGTGTGTGTGTGTGTGTGTGTGTGTGTGTGTGTGCATATGTATTTATGGTAAGATAGCGAGAGAAAGAGAGAGAGGAGGAGGAAGACGGGATAAGTAAGAAGACGAGGGAGAGAGAAGACAGAAAGAAAAGGTAATCACAAATCATAATCTTGGAAATCCGCGTCCGTCTCTGCCAGCGAACCCTGGGGTCAATGAAGCGACAAGGAAACACGAGGAAGATGTGTTTTCGACCTGAATACTGAAGGAGTGGGGGGTGGGAGGTTCCTTGCCCTTTTGCTTGCTTCCAGTTGTCGCGTCGAGATACAACCAACTTGCGTTCTGTATTGTGAGAGTCCATACGCTATCGTTATATTTCCTCCCTCACAAGTTATCGTTTCGGTATTTTTAGGACGTTTCGCGTAAGAAAACCATCTATTATCTCTCAAAATTTCCCAGACAGCGGAAAAAATGTCTGGGTGAATCGACAAAAGCAAGTTCTCATCCCTTAAACATTATGCAGCCATACGGATATGCTATTCAGACGATGCATACAAACGGCGGGTTTTAGTTCCTTGCTTTCCCCGGTTGGTCGGAGCCATGATCACTATATCTCTGTGTATGGAGACAGCGAACATACGGACAGGAATATGGCGCAGGACACTGTAAGCAACGGTAGTATTAACTGTATCTTGTTTTTTTTACCTTGGAGATTTTAGGACGTTTATAAAATAAAAGTTTTCGAGGAAGGAGAGTAAAGAAGCCCCGTGCATAGTGAGTGAGAGAGAGAGAAGAGAGAGAGAGAGAGAGAGAGAGAGAGAGAGAGAGAGGAGAGAGAGAGAGAGAGAGAGAGAGAGAGAGAAGAGAGAGAGAGAGAGAGAGAGAAGAGAGAGAGAGAGAGAAGAGAGAGAGAGAGAGAGAGAGAGAGATTTCAAAATCAATTAATTATGCTCAGAGAGCAAAAAACCTAGTAGCAAACGTAACTATTTACAAAGAAGTTGCGACACACTGGCACACTATGAATCTAAAAAAAAAAAAAATACACACGTATAACTTAGCATTTCTCCAAAGTGCGGGTGTTGCTCAGAATTCAAAATAGTCGTCTATTAGCAATATTTGCATACATCTCATACCGACTGTCTATGCGGGTGCAATCAAAGCAGTGATGCTCTGCAGTATAGTGTTGGCTTTCGGGGTGTCAAACAACTTGCAGAGGCGTATTGTGAGGCGCCCTTACCTCCCCCACTTGCCACACTCGTCGGTACCGAGTCTGAGCTGTGTGTTCATTACGTTATGCTCTATTGCATTGGTACTTGTGTGAGAGGGGAAGAAAAATGTGTTATAGTAACACAGTACCATTCTCATTAGTGCTTTGGTGGCGAGAAAAAAATACAGCATAGCGACCGTTTTCTTGTTGCGGGGGAGATGATCAACAGTATCGTTGGCGAGAAGTCGTATGTGGAAGGGGAACCACAAAAAGTGCACCGCCTTGAATTCACGTGGGCTGTCGCCAATTGACGGAATATTTCATGGGCAACCTGGTGTGCGGACGGGGAGGTGATAAGGCATGGAGTGCTGACTGTGAGTCATACGTTCATAAACCCTCGGTGTCTCTGTTCAAAACAGTAATGTTACAGCATACGTTGAACTGGTCGAGTTTCTTGCTGCATGTTGACACTCCTTGTGGAAAAAGGATAGCCTAAGATGAGTCTCCCCTTTTCTGGTTTTGAAATTTTCTTTTTGGTGTAAACCATTCTGGAGTGTTGACAGAAAGCAGGAGACGGCCTATCCAGCCCCCTTGTGGTGGTTCTATGCTGGGGGAAACAGTGTAACCAGCACTACCATTTCAAGAACTCGTCAGTGCAGAGGCGGTGGGCTACCTGAGAGAAGACGGCAACTCTGCGATGGTTCAAGGGGTCTATGATTTGAAAGGGAAACTCAGACTTAGAGACGAGGCGTGGGAAATCTACTGGTATGGGTATCTGCCAGGGTGGGAGAGCGGGGTGCAAGTTCTCCAAAAGCAACGTTGATGTTAAAAATTACCTGGTGGAAAAAGATAGCCTAAGATGAGTCTGGTTTTTTAAATTTTCATTTTGGTGTGAAACCCATTCTGGAGTGTTGAATGCAAGAGACCCGATAAGCGTCCACTTTCGAATTAATGTAATATATATGGTCCTGGCGACAAGAATTTTACACACGTGTAAAGTAGTTGGTTAACCACTTAAGGGGAGTCAGGCGTCTCTGTAAATATAATGAGTCCATATGAGGGTGACGTTACAGGAAGAACTACAAGAAGTAATGCATGTCTTCTAGGCAGCTTAAATGAATGCACATAACGTCCGCATAGCATATAATTGTTGTTTTCCGTTGATGTCAGGGAGTAGGGAGAGAAGGCAGTGTATAAGGATATTAAATGAAAGGACAACCACGAAAAGATCTATTCCTCAGGTATCCTCTTAATAACTTCGGAAGCTTTGCTTTGATGACAAAAACAGTGAGTTAGTCCAAGATGATGTCCGTATTGACAATAGCCATAGCGCTTTTTCACATAAATAAATGCCGCAATCCTGGTAGGGGAAAGACGATTATAGTGCTCCATGAGGCAATAGTGCGTTCCTTGGTTTGGGCAGGAAGCTAGATACGTCTGGGTGAAAGTTAGTCCCCTTGTGTTTGTAACCAGAACATAAGACTGAAAGGAGAATGCGTTAAAAATTATGGGCTGTATTGCGCCTCTAATGAATCTTGCGCATACTAAGGAGGGCTTTAGTAGAGGACCATATTTTTTTTGCCATGAATGTACTTGGTAAGTAGCTCAGGATTGGTTGTGCTGAAGGGAAGCCATCCTGCATTGCCTTCCTCTCTGCCTGAACGATACGGGTTTTCCAGTGTTTTAGATGTGGGCGTTCAGGCGGCGAGAAACATGTGTAGCGTCGACGAGAGAGAGGGTTATAAACTTCCAAGGCTCGTAAGTCAAAGATCTTTAGTCATATGAAACGTATGTAGGGCGGTAATTTGGGTGACACTCCAATTCGGATGAGGGAGTGCACTAGATAAGGTGTAGAAGCCCGGGTGTAGTGGTCGGAGAAAAGTGCAGATACCGCCGAACACCTGACTTCGGATGCCACAAGTCCTGATGTAAAGACGTGGTTTTAGAGTACCGCCTCGTGCGTGTGTGGCGCAAAACAGTATTCCGACAAACAGTTTTAGCTGAATGTAAATTTTGGGGGTCGTGTTCTGTTGCGATTAATAGTGTCAATTAAGTCTCCCAAGCAGGGGGCCTGTCACTGAAATCCGCCATGTAAATCATGCCACGGACAGTAGGCACCAGAAAAGTGTCTGGATTCATCCTGCCAGGCGCAGGGTGCACCCTGCAAAACTGTATGGTGCCGCGGTCTACGTATTTGAAGAAGTTGGAAGGGTGTGTTGTTGTCTATGGAGTTTCTAAGAAAAACGATGTTGAGGTATGGACGTATGTGATGAGTAATTTTTGGAGAGAGTGAGAGAGAGAGGGTGAGAGAGAGAGAGAAAGAGAGACAAAGGATAGAGATGATAAATAGAGAGAGAAGGGGGGGGGGGGACGAGGATAGAAGAGAGAGAGAGAATAATAAAAAAAAAGGTAAATGAGTCCAAAATCTACTTTCATTTTCCTATAATGGCATTTGAACTGATGACATATATAATGCATAAGGTATTTATACGTGCTATAGTACATGCACATACATGCATGAAAAGTGTGTGTATATTTTGTGTGTATATATATAAAATATATATATATAAAATATATATATATATATATATATATATATATATATATATGTATGTATGTATGTATGTATGTATGTATATATGTATGTGTGTGTGTGTGTGTGTGTGTGTGTGTGTGTTTTATGTGTGTGTGTGTTGCGTGGTGTGTGGTGCGTGTGTGTGTGTGTGTGTGTGTGTGTGCGTGCGTGCGTGTGTGTGTGTGTGTGTGTAAGTTAAGTATAAGTATGTAGCATATATCCCACAGAGAAACCAACACGTTCATATCATGTGGGATAACATAGGCAAGTCCCAAAAGTGAAAATAGCGTTGCTCTCCCTGACAAACAGCATCATCACTGGCGATGAAAACCAAGAGGCAATGCAAAGTAGGAGGAGGCAACAGCGATGCCACTGCGACAAGGAGTAAAGAAACCTCGCTGTTGCACAATCTCCCGCGATTGATCTCCCGTGCAGACGCCCTAGATTGGGCATCCACTCGCACCCTCGCGAAGATGAACGTTCAACGACATTGAAGGTTGATGGTCAGTTGACTGTGTTATAAATGCTTTGAACTGTGTGTCCGGTGGTGATTCCCTTTTCAGCTTGTTGTCGAGGGATTAAATGTTCGAAATATATTTCACTGAAATCCCTCTGTGATTCAGTGATCAATTGATATAAGCGGGTATTTATAGATTTTAGATTTATGTATATCTAAGCCTATCGTGCCCCTGTGTATGGTAGATTGTACCTATAAAAGTGTAGGTTATATGCGGCTAAATCCTGGGCAGATATTTATAATTCTACTCGTCATTTACTGTTCATTTCTTTCGTTCTCTCACTCTTTCGTAGACACAAACACACACACACACATACATTTACATATATATATATATATATAAAATATATATATATATAATTAAAATTATATATATATATATATATATATATTTTATACATATATATTATATAAAATATATATATATAATATATATACTATATTATATATATATAATATATATATATATATATAAATATTACATATATATCATATATATATTATATATAATTTTAAAATTATATGTTTTATATATATAATATATATATATTTTATATATATATATATCATATACTTTATATATATATA